>NW_005196715.1:0-9404 GCF_000372725.1 Emiliania huxleyi CCMP1516 | reverse complement strand
GGAGGAGGAGGAGGAGGAGGAGGAGGGCGGCACGGCGAGCGGCAGCTCGGCGGATGTCACCGCGGAGTGCCCCGTCCACGTCATGGTCGTCTCTGCCACGGCGGAGACGAGCCCCGTGCAGCTCACGACGCTGCGGCTGGTCAGCGGCGGCAGGCGTGGCCGGCTCTGCGGCGACCTCTGCTTCTTCCTGCGCGCGCACGCGGGATGCCCGGTCGTGGGGGATCGGTACGCGAGGCGCGAGCGCGGCGAGCTGCCGCGTTACTGCAACGCTCTCAGGAAGAGCCGTGCGCGGCCTCAGATCAGCTGCATCGGGGTCGGGGTGGGAGGGGGCGGCGTTGAGGGTGAGGTGCGGGTGGAGCTCGCTGTGCCGCCCCGGCTGCTAGCGAGCACGTGGTCCACGCCCGAGGCGGCGAGGGGGGCGAGGGGAGAGTGCGGGTTGAGAGGGGTGAGTGATCCGTTTTGAAACGCGTCAAACACCTCTATCGTCTATCCTTCGTGCTTCGAGTTTCCTTCGAGGACCCAGTGAAGGCCCATTCGCATTCCCCGCGCCATTCTTTCTCGGCTCTGAGGGCGGGGGCGCAGGTAGAGGTAGGGCTGGCGTGTGGGGCCTCAGGTAAAGGTAAACCTGTCTCAGACCGCCGGAGGTAGAGGTAAACGGAGCCCAGGTGAGGGCAGGTAAACGTACGCCCGTGAACGTGCCCGCCGAGGGCTCGAGGTGGGACGACGCACAAGGCCGCGAGCGCTTCGCCTGCGGCGCGCCTGCCCGGCCATGGACCAGGCTTCACCGCCGCTTGCCGACGGCTGGATTGAGGCGACGGCGCTGGACGGCAGCGCCTACTACATTAACACGAGCACGCAGGAGACGCGCTGGCAGCGGCCCGATCCAGCGCCTCCGCCGCCTCCGCCACCGCCGCTCCCGCCGCTGCCGCATCTCCCAAGCGGCTGGCAGGCGCTCAAGGCCCCTGATGGCCGCACTTACTACGGCAATTCCATCACTGGCGGGACCAGCTGGGAGCCACCTCAGCCTCAGCTGCAGCAACCGCCGCCGCCGCCGCCGCCTCCACCGCCGCCGCCGCCGCTTCCACCGCCACCGCAGCTGCCAGGTGCCGCCGCCGCAGGCACCGCCGCCACCACCGCTGCGCCACCCGCTGCCACCACCACGACCATCACGGTCTTTTTGGTAAGAGTCGGTGCTCCGAGGGCTTCTCAAAAGCCGACTTCCACGGCAGGCCGGGCCAGTCGGACCCGCTGCCCCTGGGGAATGACAGCTTCTTCCATCCCAAGCTGATCCGGCTGACCTTCGACGGCTTGGTGCGGCCGACCCGCGCATCGTTTGAGTCCTCGATCGCGTCCGGGCTGAGGCTTGACAATACGGTCATGCTGCGGTACAGCTTGGTGCTGTCCGGCGCGCAGGTCATCACGCCGATCGCGGATGACGACGCGATCGTCACGTACCTCGAGCAGCAGCCTCTACATGCGATGCAGGCTCTCGAGGTGCCACGCTCGGTTATCCACGTGACCAACTCGGCGCGCGCCATTGTCAAACTCACGCCTCAGGCGGCGGCGGCGGCCCAGCACCTAGCTGCACAAGCGACAGAGCCTGCGCGGCCGAGCATGTTTGCCAATCTCGCTGCCCGCACATCGCAGCAGTCGCAGGAGAAGCAGCAGGCCGCAGTAACCGCCGTGATCAAGGCCGTCACCGAGGTTTTGCGCGATGCCGGCGATGTGAGCGATCCCCCGGCTCCCCACCGCCCCAATTTCACCCGCACTTGTTCACCGTTCGCCTGAATAGAGCTCTTCCTTTCCTCCCCCTCTCCGTCACTCCGCCGCTCCCCACCGCGAGTCACCGCTCCGACTTTCACGTTGTAGGAGTTCCTTCTCGCAGAAGAGATCACGGCCGACTCCTTCCTCGCGCCAGGCGACATGGACCTTCTCAAGCTGAGCCAGGCCCTCCAGTGCCACTTGGGGAATGCCGTCCTCAAACGCGTGCTGCCAGAGGCGCTCGACGAGACGAAGGTGACCACGCCCCGGGCGCTGGCCGAGTACCTGCGGCTCCCAGAGGTATCGTGTGCGCCTCGCGTGCCGTCGGCCGAGCATGGGCGGCAGATGCGCGAGCTCGTCGAGTTGAGAGCGAAGCTCGTCGACTTTGAGTCTTTCCTAGCGCGTGTGGACACATCTCTCCAGGCTTTGGGTGAGGGTGACGCCGACCGCGCCGAGCGAGAGAAGGTCGAGCCGCTGCAGCACCGGCGACGCGAGGCGATCGCTCTGCTCAAGACAAACTTCTGCAGCTCGAGTCTCAGCTCCGCCCCTTCGGTCTGGACGCCCCGCTCGTCGCGACGCTCGACGACGCGTCGGTGCCAGAGGCGAGTCGCCTCAAGGCTGCGTGCGAGGCGGCCGACGCGCAGGGTCGTCTGATGGTACTCGGCAAGGCGACCGATGTACAGCAGTCGGCTAAAGAGCATGCCATCAATCGATTGGTTGACGACATCCTCTCCCGTTGGCGGACCGGCGCCGGCACCGCTGCGGGGAGCGGCGAGGCGTTAGCAGGCGAGTCATCGGAGGGTGAGGCGTCGGAGGGTGAGTCATCAGAGGGTGAGGACGCCGTTCTATTTTTTTCTAATATGTAACAAAATTAATACGAGATAGCTGCGAGATCACTCGAGATCACTGGAGATATCACGCACAGGTAAATCACGGCTACGTCGCTCAGAGGTAGAGGTAAAGGGCCCGCGGCTGCCCAGAGGTAAAGGTAAGAGGGCCGCAGGCCCTCAGAGGTAGAGGTAACCTAGACCCCTCCTACTCGGCCCTCAGAGCCGATCTTTCTCCCCGATACCGCATACGGCTTTATATGTCTCTCTGGGTCACGTGTGGGTTGTGTCTCGCAAAAGTCAAAAAGTCAAATTGATTTTTAAGCCGCTACGAAGACGGTTCCTCTCCCGGCGTGGCACCTCGAACGCGCACCCAATGGTTCGCTCCCCATTTCTCGCCGGCCGTCACGCGGCAGCCAGCGTGCACCGCGCACGCGTCCCTGCTGCCGTCCTCGCCGTGGTTGTACCACAGCAGCGCCGCGCCGCGGGCCGGCTTCACGACCAAGCCGCCGCCCGCCGCCGCCGGCTCGGCCAGGGCCAGCGCCTCGTCTGGGCTCATCGCGCCGTCGGCGGCGGGGAAGGCGGTCTCGCCGCCGCCCTCGACCTCGTTGAGGTAGTAAAAGGCGGTGAGCAGGCGCGGGAGGAAGGCGGACGAGTCGTGGTGCATCCCGAACGCCGCCCCCTGCGAGTAGTGGACCAGCTGGATGTCCTCCCCGCCGGCCACCTGCTGCAGCGGAAGCCGCGTCAGCGCGGAGAGCCGCTCCTGCAGCTCGCGCAGCAGGCCGTCCTCCGCCGCCGGGAGGAAGACGCTCTCGGAGGTGCGCTCGCTCGCCGACGCGTTGCCCATCGTCAACGACTGCTGCAGCCGCGGCCTTGCGAGGCCAATCAGCCGCTCGCACTCGTCTTCGCTCAGAAAGTCGCGCACCAAAAAGGAGAGCGGGCGGAGGGAGAGCGTCTGCATACTCCACGACGTGCCGTCGGGCAGCCGCAGCGTGCGCACGTGCCCCACCTCGACGCCCTCCCACCGAAAGCTCGCCGGCGCCGGCGCCGCCGCCGAGCCACCGAGCGCCTCCGCCTTTGCGTACCATCCCGTCGCCTCCTCTTGCGCGCCCTGCGACATGCGGATGTTGCCCATCAGGTGGTGGGCCTGGACGTACCCCTCCTTGTGCTCCATCGCCAGCTCGCAGTGCCGCCGCGCCTCGGCCAGCTTGGCATCGTCGCCGCTCTCCGACAGCACGACTGCGAGGTTGAAGTGCGCCTCGGCATAATCCGGCTTGCCCTCGACCGCGAGCCGCCAGTTCTCCTCGGCCGCGGCCTTGTCGCCCTGGCTCAGCAGGATTGCAGCCATGTTGTTGTGCACTGCCGGGATGGACTTGATCGCCACGCAAGCGCGGTAGTGCTCGAGTGCGGTGTCAAGCTCCGAAGCCTGGTGCGCTGCGACTGCGGCCTTGTACGACGCGACCAGTGCCTCCTGCTTGGAGGCCATGGCTGGCACGAGCGCGAGGAGCAGTAGGCGGGGAATGGCTGACCGGCGGAGCGCGGAGAGCGGAGAGAGAGGAGCGCGGAGAGAGGCGGGAGAAGGCCGCAAGAAGGCGGGAGAAGGCCGCAACAAGGCCGCGGAGAGAGGCAAGAGAAGGCCTGGCGTCGAGCAGGCAATAGAATTCTTCTTTTGGAGACGCACGAGGCATCTACGCGCTCTCTCCATGGCCTCGCGCCCCCAGCAGGACCTAGGGCAGACAGAGCAGCGGCCGCCCAGGCGGTCGCTGCTCCGCCCCGTCCGAATCCGTCCGCCCGCGCGTGCAGCTGGGGGGCCCCGCCGGAGGCTGGTTACTGATCACTTACTTACACGGTCTATTTCGGCCGCGTGCGCTCCAGCCTCCACACACCAGTCACGGCTCACGTGAACGCGTCTGAGCGACGCAACCGACTCAACTGGACCGCGGTTGGTACAGACCCGTAATGAGAGGCATCACGTGTGCGTGGTTGTGATGTGGGTGTACCCGAGCGATTGGTCACTGGCTAGTTGGCCTAAGCGGCGCAGACGAGAGCTCTTTTTGTGTTGTCGTCGAGATCTGAATACCACCTCTCGGGAGGAGCGTTTGAGGTGATCACGACTCGTCGGCATTGGAGATATGCATACCTGTCCAGCAGGGTGAGGAGCAGATCGACAGGCAATTCGCCGCAGTAATCATCGAGAATGACGTCGGCCTGGGCCCCTGTATTGGCGCAGGCATGTCCCACTACCAGTACACCTATACACGTCGCTGCCGGTCATTTGATCTGCGCGAGTCGTCTTGCCCGTGAACACGTGCACCTCAGAGAGGGCGCCGGCCGCGGCGTGTAAGAGGTGGCTGGCGCCCTGAGGCGGCAATTGGTGGCGTGGGGAGTGCGGAGAACGCTACTGGCGGCGCGACAGGGCCTCTCTCGGTTGCGTGTGCCGCCCATCGGCACGCGGGTGCGCAGACATCGCGACTCTGCCCGCTCGCTCGACCCTTTTGCCGCGAGAGGGCGCCGGCCGCGTGTGTAAGAGGTGGCTGGCGGCCTGGCGCCCTGAGGCGGCATTTGGTGGGGTCAGCGTGCGGTGCTGAGTCTTACTCGTCGTCGCTGGGGCCAGATCCCAGCGCAGAACTCTGCAACTCTGGCATACAAACACAAGAAGACTAACCCCTAACCCTAACCCTAACCCTAACCCTAACCCTAACCCCTAACCCTAGGTCAGCGTGCGGGGCTGAGTCTTAGTCGTGTCGGCGCTGTGGGGCCAGATCCCAGCGCAGAACCCTGCAACGCTGGCATATACAGACACAACAAGACGAACCCGGACCCTGACCCTAACCCTAACCCTAACCCTAACCCTAACCCTAACCCTCTAAACCCTAATAACCCTAACCTAACCCACCCGCCACCCCCCAACTCCACACAGCAAATTTATTCAAAATTTTCGCAGGCGCTCCGCGCCTGCAGATTTTGAAATAAGTTCGACAAAATTGGTACCTGGCCCAACCGCGATGACGCGCCAAGGTGTGGGAGGTGGGCTGGGGCCCCCAGCGTACGGGGCGAAGAAGAGGTATAATCAATGGCAAAGTCTAAGAGAATAATAATAAAAAACCGCGCCCGAAAGAGATCGAGAAGAAGAAACAAGCAATCGAGCACGCAGCACCCAGAAGCATTCGGATTTGCGATTTTTCTCCGACTCGCTCGCCACTCTCACCTCCCTCCTTTCCGCTTCGCGCCGCCACCGCCGTCCGCCGCCGCTCGCTGCCGCTTTGCGCCGCCTCCGCCCCCGGGTGCAGCCGCCCCTTTCCGGCGCTTGCCCGCTCCCCCGCCCCCCTTCGCGCCGCCTCCGCCGCCGACCGACTCCACTGCGCGCCTCCTCCCGCCCGCCGCCGCCGCCGCCTGGTTCGGCGACGTCAGCACAAGGAAGAGCTTCTTTGACCGCTCGGAGCGCGGGTAGTCGACGACGAGCGTGCCTAGGCCGAGAGGCGAGCAAGGTCCGACCGTGCCTCCAGTGTGGCACCTCGCGAGACAGCACCGCGCCGCTGAAGCCGGCGGCGACGGCCGCGTCTCGAAGCATCCCTGCGCGGCGGCGGAGGGGCAGGGGCGGAGGCTCAGGCCCGGGCCGCCGTCTCTCGGGCTGCCCCGGGAGGGCCGCGATGCGCTCCCCTCTCGCTCGCCCCTCGCTCGCCCCTCACTCGCCCCTCCCGCTCACCCATGTGCTCCGGCTGCTCGGGGTAGAGCTGCAGCACCGCGCGCGCGCCCGGGACGAGGACCGCCTTGAGCCCGCGGAAGAAGGTGCGCACGCGCTTCGCCGGGTCGTGCCCGTTCGCCGTCGCGTGGCACAGCCACTGCACCGCGGAGATGGAGACGGCGCCGTCGAACACGCGCCGCCTCAGCCAGAGCGGAGCTCCTAGGTCCGCGCAGAGCACGTCGCGCCTCTTGCCGGGCGCCCGCGCGGCGCGCAGCATGGACTCGGAGAGGTCGAGCCCGACCCACGCGTGCCCGGCGCGCTCGAGCGGCGCGCCAGAGTAGCCGGTGCCGCAGCCGAGGTCGAGCAGCAGCGCGCCCGGCTGGCGGATGTCGAGGAGGTGCAGCGCGCGCTCGGCGAGGTGCCGCTGCGTCCTTCCCATCCGCGCGCTCGCGCTGTACTTTGCCGCCTCGGCAGGGTCGTAGAAGGCCTGCGCCGCGGCCGTCCGCTCGGGGCGAGACATGAGCACAGGGCGAGGAGACGAGGGCGCTCGTGGGTGGTCGTGGACTCGGGCGCGATTTTGCCGGTGTTTTTCTTTTACGACCCCTGTAGGAATGTGTGTCGCAAGGCGTGTCGTCATCATCTGTCTTGCGTCCACCCATACCGCCTTGGTGTCCAGTCCGAGCCTGGCTGTTCTTCACCTTTCTACCTACCTACCTACCTAGGGAATGTTGGCAAAATACCATCGGAGACGGGTCAGATTGATACAGGCTGGAAAGGACCCTCTCGTCGGCGCGCAGCAAAGAGGAGAAGGGTGATGCTCCGATAAACCCCCGGATCTTCGACAAAAGCCGGACATTTCTTTTTTTGGAAGGGTAGGTGTGAATACAGCTTTCTGGTAGGGTTACATCGACGAACTATGCGGCAATCGACTGGGGGGCAGCCCCCCAGCACATCCCGCACAGAGACCTGGATGTAACCCGATTGTGAGCGTGAGTGAAACCGCCGATGCGATTGCTCATTGCTCAGTCAGTGACCGACAGTCAGTCGCAGCAGACTTTGACGATTGGCGGCCTCGCGCCCTCAGTCGCCCTCCTCTACTAACGGCCCTGCCCCAGCCCAGATGCCTCATCCAGGGTGGTGCAACCACTCGCGCAGGGAGGGAGAGACAGTCGGCGATCTGCGCCGCGCAGATGAGCTCCGCCTCGTCTGCGTCGAGGACGTCCACCGCAGGGCTATCATAGCGCCATATGACGCACTGCCTGTTGTTCATTACTTCGCAGGTGCCAACGTCGAGGACAATCTCACTGGTGGCGGCTGCACTCCCGGCCGGCGGTAGGAGAGATGAAGGCTAATGTACTTGGCAGTGTACGGGGCCTTCCGGCGTGAACAGTGCCCCGAGCCAAAATCCGAATACCGTGCACGAATCCGGCGATGTCGGACCCAAGCCTTCAGCTGGTGCCAAGACATCCGTAAAGTTGAAAGCAGAACGTTCGCCAAATCCGTGCTCTTCGCGCTACCTGAGGGGAAAGCCGCTGATCGAGCCCAGCGTGCCCGCGGCCGCCTCCCGCGCAGCACCGCCGCTGCGGAATCGGATCGATCCCATGGAGGAGGAGGGCGCAGTCGGCCAGCGCAGCAGGCGGAGTCCCTCCCCGCGCCGGAGCCCCCCTGCAGTCGAGGGAGTCCTCGTTGGCGATGAAGGTGGCGACATCGAATCGCGGCCGACACACGTCACGGGAGGAATGGGCGATGAGCGGGAACGATGCGCGCTACGACGCCGACTCCGCCGTGCTCGTGGCCGCAGAAAGCCGCGCTCCAGGAGCACGCCAAGATGCAATGGCTCGCTTGCTTCGATTCAGCTCTCTCGGCAGCAGAAGTGGGGCTGGAGCGGGTGGGGGTGGATGCCGATTGAGGGGGAGCGTCTCCAGCTGCGCCCTGTGGCAGCTGCGCCCTGTGGCAGCTAGTCGAGGGACTTGGTAGTTGTGACCCCCCTGAGTGAGGACAGGAGAGAGAGAGAGCGTTTTGTGGTGTTGGTGTACGCAATAACGGGACAGGGTGGTTGTTCTCTCTATCTCCTCTTCTAGCTCTTAGCATGAGCTGCGCCCGGTGTCCGACCCCTTTTGCGCAGCAACACCTTAAACTTTTAGGCCCTCCAAATTCGGGTCGGAGCGTAGCGGAGTGGGCCCCGAGTTTGAAAAGGGCGACGGACGCTTGCGTCCTAGCCTCCAACAACGCCTCCCCGGCGCAGAGGGGCCCCCGGAGGGATGCACAACCGCTCCACGCCACGCCGCTTGCGGCGGTCCTCTTCCCAGCTCCTGAGGGCCCGTGCCTTATTTTCTAAAAAATTTCGTCAGAAAATTCTTTTTGTTGTACTGCCGGGCCGGCCCACTTGTCGCGCGCTGCTCACGTTCGCCTGCCCATAGAGCCCGCAAGCGGTCCGCCCGCATGCTTCCCGCCGCGCTGCTTCTCTGCAGCGTCGCCTTTGTCGGCCACGGCAGCAACAACGCGACGGAGCCGCTGCCGTGCAACCTCTCCTCGGACGACGCTCACGGCCGGCTGCTGGCGCTCAACGACGGGTCCCGCCGCCGTGGCCGTCGCTCTGCCGAGCGCAACGGGTCGCGATCGCTGCAGGCCACGCCGCGGCGGCCGCACGAGCGCGCAAACGCGACAGCGGCGCCGCACCACCACCACCGCGAGGCGCGCTGGCGGGTGCGCACCGGCCGCTTCGCGCGCACCCCGGCGGGCCTCGCGCTCGCCGTCGCTCCGGTGGCGTGGGATCGGCCGGCGGGGCAGCAGCTTGGCTCGGAGGGCTCGATCGCCCTGACCAACCGGCCGGGCCTGCTGCGCGACCTGCTGCTCACCGCCGCCTTCGCGGTGCTGGGCGGCTTCGCGCTGATGCACTGCGCCTCCCGCCGCTCGCTCCGCATCTCGTGGATCTACTCGTCCGAAGGGAACACCCACGCGCTGCTCCGCTCTAACAAGATGCTGCTGCTGCTCACCATCAACCTGACCAACCTCGGCTGCCACTCGGTCTTCTCGATCCTCGCCGCCTTCTTCCCGCAGGAGGCGAAGGCGAAGGGGGCGACGGACGAGATGGTCGGCCTCATCTTCGCCTCCTTCGCCTGCGTCATCTT
>NW_005196716.1:0-1386 GCF_000372725.1 Emiliania huxleyi CCMP1516 | reverse complement strand
GCATCGCGCTCGCGAAGCTCGATGCGGCGAGGGGCGTGAGGGAGCCGCTCGTGTGCACCGACGGCAGCGACGACGCGCTGCGGGCGTGCCGCGACAACATCGCGCTCAACGACATCCGCGCGGAGACCGAGCGGCTGGAGTGGGGCAACGTCCGCCAAGCCGAGGCGCTCCTCCGACGGCTCGGGCGGCGGCCCGGCCTTATCATCGGCTCTGATCTCACCTACTCCCTCGACTCCATTCCGCCTCTGGTCCAGACGGTCGCAGCGCTCGGCGCCACTGCCACGCTGCTCGCCTTCCCGCCGCGCATCGGCGCCGGCTCGCTCGCCGTGCGGGATGGCTTCAGGTGCGAGGAGCACGCGCGCCTCGCACGGCTCGCAAAGCAGGCCGGGCTGGTCGTGCGGCAGGCCGGGCCGTCGCTGAGCACTCACGTCAACGGAGAGGAGGTCGTCCTCCTCTCCCTCGAGAGAGGCGACTAACACTACGTAAGGATAGAAGAGAGAGAGTGAGTGAAATACAGATAATAGGGCATGCGATGATAATACCGGCGCGCATGGGCCGGGTGCACCACGTGTGTGGTTTTTACAGATTACACGCTCACGCACGGCGCGCTGGCGCCAGGGTAGGCTCCGCCCCACTGTGATTCGGACTGAGCGACGGCAGGACCCTTTGAAATCATGAATGGCGGCGTCCGGTGAGGTCCCCACGGCCGGGGGTGGTAAGTGGGTGATAGGAGGGCCATAAACGACCATCACACCGGCCACCGGACCCCTCCCCCCCCCCAAACACAGTCCAAACCGGCCCCGGCGGCCGGCGGGACGCACGCCGGCGCAGCATCATCAAGCTGCTGTACGGCCCCGGCATCGCCTCCCCTGGCTTAGCTCTCAGTCAAGATATTGTGCGCATGGGTGACCTCTACAATATACTCACTGACACTGAACCTCCCAGAGCTCGTCCCGGTCCGCCACGGCCATCCTCGTCCTCCGCGGCGCCGGCTCCGGCCCCTCCGCCGCACTGTGATGAGCGTCGGCAGGACCCTTTGAAATCATAAATGGCGGCGTCTGGAGAGGCCCCCACGGCCGGGGGCGGTAAGTGGGTGATAGGAGGGTGATAAACGACCATCACACCGGCCACCGGACCCCTCCACCCCCCCAAGCACAGTCCAAACCGGCCCCGGCGGCCGCCGTGCAGGAGGCCGCCGGGGCGCACCAAACGGCCCTTCACGGCCGCCACACGGGCCACCACGGCCCGTCCCGGTGGCACGGGTGCCGCCGCGCACCCGCCCGACGCCCCCGGCCCGCCAGCTTCCGCTCGGCCCAGATTCTGAGCAGCAGCCCGCCTGGGCATGGGCCACTTGCCTACGTGCGTCCAGCTTCCACTATAGGACGA
>NW_005196717.1:0-1386 GCF_000372725.1 Emiliania huxleyi CCMP1516 | reverse complement strand
GCGGTACAGGCAGCCCTAGCCTTTACGACAGCCGTGGCGAGCTTCTGTCGCTCGGTCAATCGCTCAACTCCAATGCTCCTGAGATGGGAGAGAAGTGCGGGCCGCTGCAGCGCCCAGAGTGAATGGAGCGTCTCGCCGGCCAGCTGAGGCAGCAGGTGCTGCAGCTCGACGCCCTCGGCAATCGCGGCGAGGGAGCCACAGCCTGCGAGCGGCCCGGAGGAGCTGGCAGCATCGTCCCGCATGGAGTCGTGCGTTGTGGCTCGAAATGCGCGTTTCGGAGCGGCGCAGCGGGCTTTTCTTCTGTGCCTTCCGCGCCGAGTCGTGCCAAGTGCTGTGAGAGAGGCTTGTATGAAGAACTTTCTCGATAAGTTCGCCCAACGGCGGCGCGGCGTGCAATAATTGCTGAGGGAGGGTGTAGAGGATGTAGTTCAATGTAGAGTGTAGAGCGCTGTAGTTGGCCTGTACGAGGTTTTCCGTCCGGCAAACAAAAAAAGGAAAACAGAGGGTCCCCAGAACTTTGCGTTTCCGGAAATTTCCAGGGAAAACAGAGGGTGTTTGGTGCTCCATTCTGGAAACTCGCGAGTTTCCCTGAGTCTGAGAGCTGGTCTGGGGCAAAATCTGAGGCAAAATTGAGGAATCGACAAAATACCCAGGCGGTCGCAGGGTAATTTCCAGGTCTACACGGGTTCTCCGCAAAATTCCCGGTATTTTGCCGATTTGGCCTAAAATTTGGCTGATTTTGGGCCCAAACCAGCCTCAGACTCGGCTCAGAGCCAAAAATTTGACGATTTCCACGGAGTTTTCCCGGGAAAAGAGAGAGGAAAAGAGAGGGTGTTGTAGAGAAAAAAGGAAAGGAAAACAGACGGGGTGCGAGAGGAAAACTTCGTACAGCCTAACCGCTCTGTAGAGCTGTATGTAGAGCTGTGTAGAGCGCTCTGGAGCGAGCTGTAGAGCAATGTAGAGCTGTAGAGCTCTACATCCGCCGCGTGACCAGGCGGGTGCGTTGTAGAGCGATGTAGAGCGCGATTTTGTTGTAGAGTTTGTTGTAGAGGCTCTACAGCCAAACCGCAGGGAAGGCAGTGACTCAAAGAGGTCGAGTCGCACTAATGGGGTGTCTCCGAGCTTACTGGAGCTCTGATGGACGGCCCTGACTATCCCTGACACACAGAGAGTCACTCTGACGGCACACAACACCCTATAACTGCGTCATGACCAGCCTGCCATGCGTCGCCGGCGTGCCTTATGATGTAGAGTTTGTTGTAGAGATTCATGCTGTAGAGGGCCTCTACATCGCTCTACAACGCACCCGCCTCGTCACGCGGCGGACGGACGAATAGCTCGACAGCTCTACATTGCTCTACAGCGCTCCCGAGCGCTCTGCATCAT
>NW_005196718.1:0-1386 GCF_000372725.1 Emiliania huxleyi CCMP1516 | reverse complement strand
TCCTGCTCCGTGAGAGAGGGCAAGGGAGGACCGGGCGCTGGCATACCAGGGGGGGGCAGGGTGGTGGGCGGCGACCGCCGCATACCGTCCTACAGCGGGGACTATCGCTACGCCAGGGAAGACAAGGACGTCGAAGTGCAGCTGCTGCTGTTCTCGACTGTTCGGCGGGTTCGGGAAGGGGGTCTCTGCGCCGGGGCATGTACACGCCGTCACACGGCCCTCGGCCCACTGCCCGAACACCTCTGTCCACACCGATAACAGTCTTCGCGCTCGTTGCCTCAGGGACGGGCGGCAACTATAAAAACAATGTGCTCAACCGGGTCGACGGGAAGTTCAAAACCCTCAAGAAAGCGTGCAACCGGGCACTGAAAAGAGTGCTGCGCAGCAGCCAGTGTTAGAAGTCAAGAGGTGCCCCGGGAGGTGGGCCAGTGTTAGAGGGCTGCCGGGGCGATATGGGAGTGAAGGACGACAAAGTCTCTCCACCTTGCAGGGAAAAGGGAGAAGAGGAGTCGGGGAGGGTCTCAAGATACAAGAAGAAGCGTCGTCCCCGCAGCCGCCGCGAGGGGGGGCGTACGCGGCGAGGTGGAGCTCGAGGAGGCAGGAGCTGGACACGCCGGCTGCTCTCGCATCATTGCGCGCCGCGAGAGCCGAAGCGACGACGCCAGATACCGCGATTTCTTTTGCGAGCTCAGCAGAGATGGCTCAGAGCGTTCTGTCCTGCTTGCTGCTCGGCCTCTTGGCCAGCGCCAGCGCGCTTTCGCTCGGCGCGCGGACTGCCCCGGCGGCCGCCGCCCGCGGCTGCCCGACGATGATGGCGGCCGCTGCCTTCCGCACTGGCGACATGGTCAAGATCCTTTCGGGAGACGACAAGGGCGCCGTCGGAAAGGAGCGCCCGACGCCCCGCGCAAGCCGGCCGCGCCTCCGCTCGCGTGCGAGGCTGGGAGGCAAGACCTCACCGACGTCCCATTGCACGCGCAGGTCATCTCGCTCGACCGGAAAACGAACAAGGTTGTCGTCGAGGGAGTCAATGTGCGCGCCACACAGCTGCGTCCACATCGCCTGACTCTGGGCACCTGGCCAGCTCGCCGCTTCGTCCACCACCCGCTATCGCCACCCACGATCGCCGCCGATCAGCGCCACAGCACCACGAATCAGCCGCCGCCGCGCGTTTCCCTCACCCTCATCGCCACGGGCACGGCAGGTGCGCACCAAGCACGTCAAGCCGATGAAGGAGGGCGAGCAGGGCCGGCTGCTCAAGCGCGAGGTCGCCGTGCACCTTTCCAACGTCGCGCCGTCCGATGAGCCCGCGCCGGCGGAGGCTGCAGCGCCGGCCGCCGAGTAGAGTCTACACACCTACCAGGACATTATTACTTGTCTCTCTCTTCC
>NW_005196719.1:0-1386 GCF_000372725.1 Emiliania huxleyi CCMP1516 | reverse complement strand
CTCATAGCAGCCATAACATGTCATGGGCTGCTATGCCCCGAGAGCCATAACACCATAACAATAACTGTGTCCGGGGACCAGTGCGAGATTGTGTCGAGTGCTTGGCGTTGGATGGAAATGAGTGCCAACCATCCATGTACAAAACTGGACGCGCGAGAGAGAGCAGCGAGAGACACCGCGCACATAACATGCAACATGCACACACCCCGCACACCCCACCCCACACTGTGTATCTAGACGAGCTGGTCAAACGTTAACTTTGGGCCTAACAGTTGCACTATTGTTGGCTGAAATCCTTAGCGTTGTTCAAGTGTTCACCCCAGCCCATGCTGTTACTGTTTGTTGCTGTTGTTACTGTTGTTCAGCGGCCAGCAAGCAGAAAACGGCAAAAACCGGGTAAAACCCCAGAATACCTGGGATTTTCCGGGTATTTTCGGGTACTACCCGCACTGGACGCTAGAGATCGTCGTGGGTCACTGCCAGGCCTTCCTTATTGTTGTTCAGCCGGCCTAACGTTAGCTACTGTTGTTGGGGAGCCCAACTGTTGTTCTGTTGTTACTGTTAACACTAGCAACACTGTTCAGCTCTTAACGTTTGACAGCTCTATGTGTATCACACAACAGTCAGCACGCACTGAGACACTCCGGGCCTGCGTGTGTCTCTCAAATTTATGAACGTACTTTCTCTCCTCTCCCGCTCCGCGCGCGCCCGCGCGCGCCAGCAGCTCATCCAGCGCACAAGCCACGACTCTCATCTTTGGGGCCTCTCCCTCCACCAAGGGCCTCCACCAGGCTGAGGCCGCCTTGAGGAGCGAGGTTGCCGCCTCAGGCTTGACCGCCGACGCCTCGTCGAGAAGCGGCTGGCACACCCTAACGAAAGAAAATTTCACGCGCGACACGCAAGCGCGACCGAAGTCATGCTCTTTCGCGGCGGCGCGCGCCGCACCGGGCGGTCTGGCACCTCGTACACCATCACGTTCATCCTCGTCGGCGCCACCGCGCTGCCAGTAGCAGCACAGCGGCAGCCGCTCTTCAACATCTCGCGCGCTGCTGTCAGCCTTGACACTCCTGCGCTGGCGGCTGCTCCCGCCTCCACGGCCGCAGCTGCTTCTACGAGTGTCGGTGCGAACGCGGCAGCCGTGGCTGCCACTCCATCCGCCACCAGCGCCGCTGCACAAGTGCCTATGCCGTTGATCGCCGACCTGCCAGTTGTCATCGCACAGCCCATCGCAGACGGGGCACTGGCCGCGGCGCCCGTCGTTGCAGCCGTGGCCGCACCCGCGGCGGCAGTCGCGGCAGCTCCTCCCGTCGTCGCCTCGGTTGCCGCAGCCATGCCTCGGCCTGCGCAAGCCGCGGCCGCACTCGGCGGCGGGTTGGGTACCAACTC
>NW_005196720.1:0-1386 GCF_000372725.1 Emiliania huxleyi CCMP1516 | reverse complement strand
CCGAGGAGGAGGCAACCTCCCGCGAGACGAATAGGCCGGACCGAGCGGGCGCACTCATCCCGTCCAGGTCGAGGCCCGCCGCCTTAGCCACCTCGAGGCGGGCCCACCTCCAAGGCCGCTCCGCCAGGCAGCAGTCGAGGTACGACTGCGCAGAGCCGCACCGTTCCTGCGCGCGCTGGCGCATCGCGGCCGTCCGGAGCGCCATAGCGTCGCAGCGCCTCAACCACGCGACGGAAACGCTGCTGCCGTTGCCCACTCGGCGGCCTTTGCCGAACGCGAGCGAGGGGCCGTCCCAAATCTGCACCGGCAGCACCTCGAGCACTCTGGCCACCATCCGTGTCCTCGGCACGCCCGCGAGGGTGACGCACCGGTGCGGCGTGGCGGCGAGCTGGGCGGCGATCGGCACCAGCAGCGCAAACACCGTGTGGTAGTAGCTGCCCATGAGCGTCCGCACGTGATTGCGCTCGTCCGGTGGCACGGCAATCCGGAGGCAATCGGCAGGCGGCGTAGCTGGAGGTCCTTGGCGGGCAGGCGACGGAATTGCGCGCGATCGGACGTCGAGCATAGGGACCCCCCGAACGCGCTTCAGCAAGCAGTTTCAGCCGGGTTCTGGGGGCTCTCCCGGCGCCGCGATTTTTTTTGAGAGCGCCTTCGTTGTTAATAGATTGTAAATAGATTTTTTTGAGCTAGACTTCGTTGTTAATAGGAACAAGCGAAGGCACACACGACATGACGCCAAACACACGATTGCACGCACCGCACCGCACCTCGCACCCGCGCCCGCCGCCCCCCCGACCCCCGCCCCGCCTAGGTGGGAAAGAGATGAGGAGATGGGACAGCGAAGGAGGAGCACAAGCACGTATGGGAGGGTTCAATGATGCGCCACGCTGCCCGGCGTTTCTCACTTTCCGGGACAGCCCCGCCCTTGTGAGGCAGGAAAGTGACGGCTACCCCGTACGCCCTGTTGCTTCTACCCCGACGCCGACCGCCCATCCCCCCTCCTCGTTCCCCCCTCGGCGAGCCGATGATCGTCGAGCCTCTGTCCTGCGCGCCCCTGAGTCCCACACCGCTCGGCGGCCGTCAGCAACCACGAAGGGACCGGCGATCGACGCACGGGCTCGCTCTGGATGTACGTCTCCCTTGCCGCTGTCACACTCGCAGTGCTCAGCTGCGTCGCCCGGCGACTCCTGGTGTGCAAGGGTGCGTCGGCAGTGAGCCAAGACTTTGTGGTGCTGGATGAGGCGGGCACCCGGGCCGGTGGCATGCCGACCACCGACATGCCGGCGCCCTCGCTTTACAACCGCCTGATACCGTCGAGCAGCCGCACCGCCGAGCGGAACAGCCAAGGTGACATCGATGCGCCCGCAACTACGCAAGCTGCTGCCA
>NW_005196721.1:0-1387 GCF_000372725.1 Emiliania huxleyi CCMP1516 | reverse complement strand
CGTTGCCAATCTTGCCGTAGAGACGTCGCCTGCCGCCAGTCAGCTCCACCAGTCGCTCAAGGCATGGAATCGAGGGCGTCGGTGCAGATTGCATGTATTTGCAGCGCTTCGGAAGGTAGGGCTGGACATTGGGGCGGAAGTTTGTCTTCCCGACAGAACTACCTAGGGGCACGACTCGGGCACCAGGCGGGGCACCAAAACATTATGACCGGGCGGGTGAGCGTCAATCAAGTGCTGCTCCTCTCATTTTTATACAATTTAGGGAGTGTGGAGCGTACCTTGTTGGTTGGAGACCCTAAATGAATGGCCGACTCTTTCGATGCGCGTTCAAAAATTCTTTCCTCAACATCACGCCGGCAAAACTTCGAAATTGGTAGTACCTTCATGTATTGTAAATCCGTCAGGATTCTCGAGTCTCAGCGGTTCGCAAAGAAAAGAAAGAATTTTACAACACCTTTCGAGATCGAGTGCCTCTGGGGGGAGGCGGGGGCCCCCGGAGGCACCGTGCGCCGCGCAGCAGTGCGGAAACGGGGCTCCGGCTCCGTTAGTCTCCGAGGCTTGACACGATCCGACCCTGCGACCCTGACGCTGCTGCTCTAGCTATCAGACATGCGCTGCTGACTGCTGCCACAATGTGCGACCGGTGCTGACCCACTTGGCGGCCTTCCCGGTCAGTGGTGAGGCGCAGTTCAGAGCTGTCGATGGCGCGATGCCGCACTGGTCCCACATCGGTGACACGAGACCACCACGTTTGCCGGTCCAAGAGAGAGGCACCGGCGCTGTCCTGAGAAGGTGCGTGGTCCCTCTTGACTGCCCATGCGCGCGAGGCTGTGTAGACATAGCCTCGAGAGTGCCAGCAGCCAATCCGAGGTGACGCGCATTGCGCCAGAAGCGTGCACGCAGCTGGAAGGACACCTTCCTACTGGCCGTACGATCAGGTCGTCACTGAATGCCGAAGACTAAGGCCGCGAGCTATGCGGGCGGTCAGTTGAGCAGCATGGCACGGTCAGCAGCGCCGAAAGGATGTCGCAAGGCGTGATAGCATGGCCGCAAGACGCCGAATTCCCATGAAAAACAAGTAAAAAATCGCGCGAAAAAAATGCCAAAAAAATCGGCGCCTGCGGCGGGCTGGGGAACCCCATCTCCCCCCCGCATGGGTACCCCCTAGGGCCCTCGCCTCCCCCCAGAGTCGAGTGCACGCGCACCTCCCCCACCCGCCCCAGGGCTATAGGGCTCTCTTGCCCGCAACGGCAGTGACCGGTGTGTTACACTTAAACAGTGACACTGCCAGTGTGTGTGTCCACAGAGCACAGTCATGTCACTCACAGCCCCCGTCTCACTGTCTCGGGTCCTGTTTTTGCACTACGTTTTTGGCAAGTCGATCGAC
>NW_005196722.1:0-1387 GCF_000372725.1 Emiliania huxleyi CCMP1516 | reverse complement strand
AGGTAAATCGTAAAAGTACGTAAAACAAAATCATATAAATGTAGTGCGAGCCGGCCTTTTTGCAGCCCCGATCACTCGCGGAGGAGCAAAGGACGCCCGATTAGCGCTGCGCGCGGCCGGGGAAAACTATTTTCGGCGTGTTCTCCCACCCATCCATCCCTCCGTCTCCGTTGTGTCGCTTCTTCTCTTTCTTTCTTTACTATGCACCGTCGCTCTACACATCCCCACGTCGCGAGTTAGGCTGTATAAGGTTTTCCTCTCGCACCCCGTCTGTTTTCCTTTCCTTTTTTCTCTACAACACCCTCTCTTTTCCTCTCTCTTTTCCCGGGAAAACTCCGTGGAAATCGTCAAATTTTGGGCTCTGAGCCGAGACCCGAGTCGAGGCTGGTTTGTTTGGGCCCAAAATCAGCCAAATTTTAGGCCAAATCGGCAAAATGCCGGGAATTTTGCGGAGAACCCGTGCATACCTGGAATTTACCCTGCGACCGCCTGGGTATTTTGTCGATTTCCTCAATTTTGCCTTAGATTTTGCCCCAGACCAGCTCTCAGACTCAGGGAAAACAGCGAGTTTCCAGAATGGAGCACCAAACACCCTCTGTTTTCCCTGGAAATTTCCGGAAACGCAAAGTGCTGGGGACCCTCTGTTTTCCTTTTTGTTTTCCGGAAAACCTTATACAGGCCAAGTCGCGAGCACTCTGAAAGGCGAGCGGATTCAGGTTCGGGCTCCTGCCGGATAGGGGATCTGATCTGCGCTATCCTGTCAGGATCCAACACCAAAGGGGGGCGTGATCATCCCGGAAATCTCCTGCCGATTTGCTGCGAGAGGTGAGTGGTGCACCTCGAAGACCCTCGCCTGCTGGTCGAGTTACCGGAGAGGAGCTCGCCTGCCGAGGAGCCGGTGCGGGAGGAGGCCGGCGGTGGAGGGGCGGGCCGAGGAGGAGGGCGGAGTAAGCGGCTGAAGCCTATGCTACTTCTCTCCTTTTCGCTGCCGAGGCAACCGTGCGCCCTGCCGACGCTGGCGAGACGCGCGCGGCCGCTCTCCGCAGCCGCCGTGCGCGACGCCGGCTGCGAGCGCCGGCTGCTCCGTGGCGTCCTCGCCGAGGCGCTCGAGAAGCAGCGGCGCAAGCGCTTTGCGCTCACCGAGCAGTCGGGAGCACTGGAGCGGTCCCAGCTGCCCTCCGAGGCCAAGGCGCGCGCAAAGGCGGTCGCGAGAGCAGAGGCGCTCCCGCTGCTCTTGAGGGAATGCGACGCAGCCGAGGCTGCACTGAGCGACCTGCATGCGCGGCTGTACGAGCGCCGTCCCGACCTGCCGGCGCTCCGGCGAGCCATGGAGGAGCTAGGACTCGAGCAGCGGCTCGAGCTCTACGACGTCGACCGAGCTGCGATG
>NW_005196723.1:0-1387 GCF_000372725.1 Emiliania huxleyi CCMP1516 | reverse complement strand
GCGCGCACTCGTGACTGGATGGTCTGCGGCCGCCATCGAGCACCGGAAGATGCACATCGCCGTCGAGCCGGGCATGGCGTACGCGCGAGCCGCGCTGAAGCACAAGGCGCGTGCACGCGAAGACGAGGACGCGAATGAGGACGTGGATGCGGACGGCATCTCGCGTGGGCTCGCGGGAGTGGCGGAGCTGGACGGCATCGTCCTCGACAGCACGAAGGCGATCACGCTCCTCCCGGGCCCAGGCCTGGCCGACTACCTCGATCGCACGACATGCGATGGGTACGAGGGGATGCGAAAGGAGTTCGGCAGGCTCGACCACAACGGCAACGAGGCGGCGGCGGAGGTGGAAGACGAGTGCTTCTTGCACGTCGATCACAGCCGCCGATTCGACCCTCTGCGCACGCGACTGCTCCCTCGGCTGCGCGTCGCTTGCCCGCTCTCCTTCGACAGCCACGGTGATTCGGGGCTCGAGTGGGAGGGGCCGTACCTTATGGCGGGGGCGCCCATCGACCACAACTCGAGCACTTTCGCCGTGTTCGAACGATTTTCCAATCGCGTCTTCTCGGATGTCAGCGGGCTGCGCAGCTGGTATGGCGAACAGGACTATGGTGCGGCTACGGGCGACGCCTTGACCCTCGCAGAGTTTCAGCAGGTCAATGATGCGGGCTCCGACACGTACACCGAGTCGTTCGAGATCTTCGGCTGCAACTGGCACCCAGGTTGCGACTGGGATCCCACTCACGATGTTTTGACGGAGCTGCGAGGCAACCCCCGGGTACCAAACTCGGCCAACAGACCCTGGGTCGCCTTCAGCCCGATCTCGACCTCGAGATCTCGACCGCGAGATGTGCGCGCCGTCGTGTTCTTCGCGCGCCGCGAAGACTTTTTGCGCCTTCTGCTGCAGGAGTATCACGTCGAGGCCACCAACGTAGCCGGCTTAGCCTGGCCGGACCGCTGGGCATAGCGCAGCGAGGGGGGGGGGGGCAACCCTCGCGACTCCACTTCTAAACGACAGGGCTGTGTGTGATGAGAGGTTTGAGAGGCGTGATGGCTGAGAGGGAGCGCCGATGTGGGTGAGGAGTGATTCTGAGATCACCAGATCAGGTTAGTCGTTTCCCCTTTCGAGGCAGACATTTCAGATACGAGATAGCGAATCCCCGGCCGCATCTGCCCGCTCGAAGCGGGGTCCCCGCCCCGGGCGCCCGCTCGAAGCTGGGGGCGCCCGCGAGCCCCCGCTCGAACGAGCTGGGGGGGCGCCCGGCGCTCCGAAGCGGCCGGCTGCCTGCGAGCGTGCTGCGGCCCTCTGCCGCCCTCAATGCTGTGGCTGACGTTCACGTGAGAGCTAGTCGTCGGTTCGACAATTCGAGTGTGTACAGTACTAACGTCT
>NW_005196724.1:0-1387 GCF_000372725.1 Emiliania huxleyi CCMP1516 | reverse complement strand
GGCCGGGCGCGGCGACCAACAGCGGGCTGGGCGAGAGCTCGAGCGACGAGGCGGAGGAGCGGCGGCCGGACCCGTTCGAGATGCTCTCTCTCGACGACGTGGCCGCACCGCCGCGCCGGCAGTAGGGAGAGGGCCGACCGGAGGGGTCGCGGAAGAAGGGGTCGACTTCGAGCGGGGTGGCGTGAGAGGAGTGGAGTGGTTGTGGGCGGATTTGGTCGGTGCGTTTCTGGTGCGTTTGCGTGCATCGTCCCCATTCGCTCGTGCGGTGGTCGAAGCGCTTTTTCTGGGTGAGTGGCATGTTCATGTATCTTGTATGCGTGTCCTCGGGTGGGTGTGCAGTGCGGTCCTGTGTGTTCAGAGCTGTCGCAAGCGCGTGGCACGCGTTGGTGCGCGCGCCGCGACCCGCGTGGGCGCGTGCCTAGGCTCCCCGCGTGCGGCCGCGCAACCCGCAACTCCGCGCGGCGAGTGTGATAATGTGTGTGCAGTGCTCGAACTTTACCGGTATGAGACCGGTATTTGGTGATATTTTGATTAACTTTGAAGTGGTATGGTATAGTGGTATGCGAAAGTGGTATGCGGAGTGTTGATTAGTGTAGCGGCTGTGGGTGTGGTCCCAGGAGGCGCGAAGCCGCCATGCAAAAGTGCGGGTATTACCCGGGTATACCCGGATTTTTGCAGGTATACCCGCAAAATACCGGGTATTTTGCCAATTTCGCCGATTTAGCCGCAAAAATGCACTCGGACTCGCTTTGGTTTCCGCGAGGCAGGTGGTATCCCATACCACTTTTTGATTAGTGCAGGCCTAGGGGGTTTGATTTATGATTAGCCCGCAAAAACTCCCCCATACCGGTAAAGTTCGAGCACTGTGTGTGTGCTGTGTGTACAATGAATATTTTTCTTCTTTGGTTTTCCTACCGCGGGAGGAGATACCCCGCCATATCCGCCGTGGCTTTCACGCGTTATGTGCCCCGCGCGCAGCGCGCGCGCTGCACCCCTGAGACCTGTGTGCAGGCGCAGCGCCACAGGTGACACGTCTCGCGCTACTGTATCACTCGCGAGAGTCCGCCCCGTGTGCGGTGTGGCGCCTCCGTCCCCGCGCTTGTACTCTACCGCGATCACACACCCTACTCTCCCAGGCCGTCTGTACTGCCGAGCGCAGCATCCTTCCTCGCCGAGCAGGTTGCAGGGTCTACGTCGAGTGACTCGAGCGGGCTTGCCTCGCGCTGCACAGCCGTCGCTCCGACCTAGCCCCAATTCTTGCGTGCGCCACCGCTGGCAGGCGACGGCGAGAAGAGCGAGCCCCTCTCCCCGTCCCCCTCCAGCAGCGGAGGGAATTGCGGGAGGCTCGGGTTGGAGCCGGTGGCAGCGAGGCTGTGCCGCCTGGAAG
>NW_005196725.1:0-21026 GCF_000372725.1 Emiliania huxleyi CCMP1516 | reverse complement strand
TTGAGGTACGCGTCGGGGCGGCAGTGCCGCCATTCAAAGATGAGCATCGTCGGACTGAGCGCGCACCACCCCGCAGACAACCAATCTTGCGAGGCGAGCATTTCGCAGTCGAGACCTTCGGTGTCGATGATGAGTAGCCTACGGGGGGCGCGCCGCGCAATCTACCCAGCGGAGCGGCAGCTCTTAGCAGCTCTGTTCCGCACCCCAGCCGCTCAACGCTCTCCCTCTTTAGCATGCCGAGCAGCGACGTGCACCGCACCGACTCCACAGCTACTCGCGACCGGAGATCCTCCACCTGAGAACGACGGAGTCTGCCTCTCCCCTCTCGAGTAGGGTGGTGCGAGGTGTGGAGCTGAGGTTCGTTGGTATCTGATCCTTCTCCACCGTGAGTTTTGCGCCGGGCTTCTGCACGCTCAGCAGCGTCCGAAAGTGCTTCTCGATGTGCTGCTTGCTAAAGGAGCCTGTGGGTGGGTGGGGTGGGTGGGGTGGTGTGGTGGTGGTGTGGTGTGTGTGGGTGTGGTGGTGGTGGGGTGGGGGGGGGGGGGTGCTTGCTGGTGTGAGGTGACACGCAGGCGAAAGGTACCGAGCTGTGCCGTCCAGTAGGGGAGGCCTTGTGTTGCAGGCAGCGTGTAGAATGGGAGCGAGCGTTCGTCCTAAGGCAAGGGTTAGAGCAAGGTAAACGTGCTCCACCGCATGTGGAAAGTGCTGAGCTATCCACCGCGTCCTCACGTCTTGAGACAGTCAAGGCGTGCAAAGAGGAGTGTATTTGAGCATGACCCGACTGGAGCAGCGGGAGTTAGCAATGGCGGATGACGACCGCTCCACACCCTCGAAGAGTATTGCACGATGGGGTCTCGCATCTAACGCTCCTCCTCGCTCCCGGGGCAGATGCCCTGTGCAACCACGCGCACGCGCGAGGGCGGCACGTGGGGCGTCGGATTGGCGGCCTTGACCCGGCCCGCTAGCTCCGTCGCGACTGGAGGGGACGCCTCCACGAGCAGTACGCTGGCCCACGTCACCTGTTGGTGGTGAAGAGAAGCGGTGACGGAGAAGCGGTGAGAAGGGCAGTAGCATGACAGGGAGAATGAGGGGAAAGAGACAGACTGACAGAGGCGGGCAGTGATTGGCACCAAAGGGACCTCGCCTTGGAGACTGCGTTGTACACAGGGTCATTCGGGTCGCCTCCAAAGTGGTGTGCGCCCACCTGCAGCGAAGGACGGCTCGCTTGGCGGCGGTGGTAGCATTGGCGGGGCGGCGGGCGCCGCCGCGAGGATGGTTGTGCGTGCCCTTGTGTGAGGCATCTCGTAAACCAAACCACGACGAGGGAGCTGTTTTCGGGCATCGTCTGGGCAAGTTTGGGATACAAAGACACCGAGAGGCCGAGTCCTGCGACGCCGTGCCCTGGAGTGGTGCGGTGATGGTGCAGCATCGCGTGCTGCATCGCCTGCCTGTGCAGCTCCGCACGCGCCGCGGTGACCGGCATGCGGTCCGTGTCTTTAGAGTTTGAAAGGTGTTGTATTGCATTAGGCGGCTGGGCGGCCGGGTTTCCCCCCGCCGGGTACAGATCGCACACAAAAGCGCATCCCGGGCCCAAATCTCACAGCCCCCCCAAAAGATCCGGTGTGGCCCATTGGGGAAACATATTTTGTCAAAATACAAAGCTCCCCCCGAACCACCGCTAAATACACTGAAAAATATAAGACTTCTACGGCTGTGATTTGTGTGAGCTCTGTGCCTTGATCTGGGACGTGTAATATCGTGCGACCTTCCAAGTTTATCGGGTTGCAGCGTGTGTGCTTCCATGGGTGTCACCGCCTTCCTCGCCGTCGCGCTCGACAAGACCATGCGCCGCAAGAAGGCCACCGAGCACGCGCCCGACGTGGCGCCGCGCCGGCTTCGTGACCTGCATCCACTGGACGCCCTGACTGTCTTGTTGGCCAATTTTAAGGTGCGCGATTTCCGAACGATGTATTGCTTGCTGTCGTTAGTCTGCTCCGCGCTGGTGAATCACAAGTTGCTCAGTGGCCATCCACTCGCGTAGGCACTGACAGGGCCATACCTCTTTGGCCAGAGCGACGCCTCAATCATGCGGGCGCTGACCTGGATTGAGCGGCCATTTCTGATCTTTGCGTTCTGGGTCGCGGGCGTCCTCCTTCCCTTTGCGCGCCTGGCCAGCCGCGTTGGCGTGCAGTCGCGGGATGACGCTCTTCCGTCACGAGAGCCAGGCCGCGCGATTGCAGTGCGTGTGCACGAGGCGCCGCAAAACGGACCGGACGCGCCTGTGGTGCTCTGGTTTCACGGCGGAGGGCTGTTTCTTGGCAGCGCAAGGGGCGAGGACGTGCTTGCGCGCTACTTCGCCGCTCGCCTGAAGGCCACCGTCGTCAGCGTCGACTACCGCCTGACGCCCGAGTACCCTTGGCCGAGCGCACTGGATGATTGTGAGGACTCCGCGCGGGCGGCGGCCACGCGCTGGCCGCGCCGACCCATGCTGGTCGCGGGTATGTCGGCCGGTGGCTACTACGCGATCCAGCTGGCGCTCGTGCTCGCGCATGCTGCGAGCTCCGATGCAGCCGTCGACGTGCGTGGGCATGTGGCGATTGCGCCAATGGTGAAGGCTGTAGCCCTTTTGTCGCGCACGTACAATTGTTACTCTGATCCTTTGCATGCAGGTCGGCCCCTTCACCCACTTTGACTCGGTTGGCGCCTGCTGGGAGCTCGCACTCTTTCCACACCGTGCGATTCACTTTGGCTGGTCAAAGCTGCTACGTTCTGCGCCGCTTCCTCACAAGTGGGACTGGCGCATCTCGGCCCTCCTCGCCTCTGACGATCAACTGCGCCGCATCGCGCCTGGGATCGTCACTTATCACCATTTCGATACGCTCTGCGACGAGGGCCGCCTGTATGCGGAACGGCTCGAGGCCGTCGGCCGTCTCGCCGCCGGCGCCCGGATGCCGTACCCACATGGCAGCAGCGTGGGGATGGGCCACGTCCTCAGCTGGGCGGCCTCCGAGATGGAGTCCCTCCTCGGAGCCTCTGCGAGCGCTGCGTCGCACAAGACATGAGTCATCGGGGATCGGGCGCCGGCGGTGGGGTAGGCCTCTGGGACGTCAATTTTGCAGCGTCAAGGCGGCGCCGAGGCGCGCGGAATGCAAGATAACACTGTTTTGGGTAGACCGTTCCACCGAGGTCATTACCTCTAACGAGTTAGAAGTAGTGCGCTCTCTCCCCTGCTCTTTCGTACTGTAACTCTATCGTACCAACGGCGTAAAAGGTGGACATAATGCTCCCTCCCGGCCCACCGGCGCCGCCAAGCATCGACCATCGGCCTCCCCGCAGCGGCACGTGGACGATGAGGTTGCCGACGTCGTGCCCCGCGCGCTCGTGATGGCTTCGCGGATGGTGAACCGTTCGAGCCCTTGTTGCACGAGCCCGCGTAGCTTGCGCTGTCCGCCTGCCCAGCTGACCGTTCCGTCTCTCCCCTGTGGTCCGTATGCGATCAGAGACGCCTCCCGAGCCAGCTTGCCGTCGTGGGGGTCTTCCACTTTGCGCCCGAGGTAGGCCTTGGCGACGACGTCGGCGTAGTGGTTCGGGAAGACGCCGCAGTGTGCGCACACCCATTGGATGACTAGGTCTCCGCCCGCCCGTCGCCACCTGGCCGCCCTGAGGCTGATTCGTTCGAGCAGGGCTGGGCGGTGATGTTTGTACAGGTGCCAGGCGCTCCCTGTCTGCTCCGCCGTCTGGACTGCTTCGATGGCTGGGTTGCAGTCGCTGAGGATGAGCAGCCTGGGGGCCTCTGTGCCCCGTGGGCTGGCCTCCGCCCTGAGCATGCAGGCATCGATCGCGGTGAGCTCGGCGTCGGCGATGCTGCTGCCTGGCGGTAGCGCCCCTCCGTATGCTGTTGGTGTGCCGTCGTCGCCAACCCCGTGCCACACTCCCCATGCCGCATGCGGCGAGGCCTTCCCCGGCCTCTCCGCGCGGGGCAAAGCTGCCGTCGGTGGCGCAAGCGTCGGTGAAGTCGATCGTGTCGTGGAGCGTGATACTCATCCGCGCCATGGTCGCCGCGCGTCACGCCTGCGTTCATGGTCTTGGCTTCCCGCCATCCGACCTGTGAGTTTTATGTGTGAGTGTTGCTATTACTGTGCAGCACTCTGACATACCTCGACGAGCGACAGCAATGTCAGCGCGACATAGACGTGCTCTGGCGGCGCCTCGGCCCCAGGCGCCCGGGTCGCCAGGGAGCGGCGCACAACCTTTGTGCAACTCTGAGGGCGACCATGGATCATGGTCCACACACCACAGTGCAGACCGCACCACCCCGGTGTAAGCCGAAAAGCCGGTACGCGGTAGAGACCGCGCTCCTGCGCGGGTCCTGGGGTAAAAATCAAATTTACTAAATGTGTCACGTAGCCGGACTCCAAGAGTGCGCCGGTCTGGGTCTCTCCCCCGCCAAGGCTGTGGCCGCCCGGCAGTCCCCGGCCGCCCCAACCTCCGCGAGCTGCAGGCTGAGGGCAATGCTCAGCTCCGCGCGACTGGCGCCCACCCCTCGCAGCGCCGCGACGCCCTCGGGGCCGATGCGATTCGAGGCTAGGGTGAGCCGAACGAGCCGGGCGGCGCCGCCGAGGCCGAGCGCGGTGGCGAGACCGACGGCGCCCCTTGCCCCCACCTGGTTGTTTGACAGGCGAAGCTCGATTAGCTCGTCAAAGACGTGGAAGGCGTCGGTGAGTGCCGAGACGCCGCTGCTGCCGATCGCGTTGCCCCCCACCTCGTTCCCAAGGCTGAGCCGCCCCAGCCTCTGCCCTCCCGCCGCCAGCCCTCGCACGAGCGCCTCGGCGCCGGCGTCGCCAAGGCCGTTCGCCTCGAGGCTCAGCTCGCGCAGGCGGGGTGCGCCACCGCGCCCCAGCGCGTCGGCGAGCTCGGAGACTCCCGCGTCGCCGATTCGGTTCCAGCCGAGGAGGAGCGAGTCGAGCGCCCCCGCGCTGTGCACCGCGATCGCCTCGGCGAGGGCGGATGCGCCGCGGCAGCCGATGCAGTTTGAGTCGAGACGG
This sequence comes from Emiliania huxleyi CCMP1516, assembly GCF_000372725.1. Taxonomy (NCBI): domain Eukaryota; phylum Haptophyta; order Isochrysidales; family Noelaerhabdaceae; genus Emiliania; species Emiliania huxleyi. Next base: position 15,981 of record NW_005196725.1, on the reverse strand, counting down.
AGGGTCTTCAGCAGCGGTGCGAGGCCGAGGAGCGGCGCGAGGGCGGCCGCGCCGGAGCAGCCGATCTGGTTGCAGCCGAAGTCGAGCGTGCAGAGCCGGGCGAGGCGCAAAGCGACCGGGCCCGCCAGCAGCCCGGCGAGCGCGCCGCAGTCGGCGTCGGTGAGGCCACGGACGCAGCACTGCAGCGTGTCGACGCCTCGTCTCTCTGCGTCATCCAGCAGATAGGCGGCGAGCCCGGCCGCGGCGGCCGCCTCCTCGAGAACCGCCTCGCCGAGGCAGAGCTTTTTGCAGAGGATGCCCAGGCCGCTGGTCCCGGCCCCACCGCTTGCGGCGTCGCTACTAAGGTCGGCGGCGCTGCCCTCTGCAGAGGTTGGACTCGGCGCCGCAACGGGAGAGGGTGGCGCTGGCGGCGCGACATAGTGCGAAACACTCGTCAGCTCGGTGCCGGCGGAGTGCTGCCTTCTGCCGTGGAGGAGCGGCCGCGACTGATCACACTCGTCGACGTCGTGGCCATCGAGCAGCACAAAGACATGGTTGCGACTCATGGCGAACGCCTTCACCACGGGAGCCGCCCAAGCGATTCTGCGAGGATCCGGCGCAGAGGGGCCCCCGGAGGGATGCTCAACCGCTCCACGCCCGCTGCAGCGGTCCCTTCCTTCGGCTCCTGTTAAAGGATTCTTCTGCAAACCGAAGGATTTTGCGGCCTGCTCAGAGTGAGGCACCCGCAGAAACTCACGGCCGTCAAACTAGACGCCAACACTCCTCCTTTACCCGCCGGGCGGGCTAGAGGCCTCGCGGCCGTTGGCCCTAGCACCCAGAGCGGGATGAGATTCGCCGACGTCAACGCGGCGCGGCTGCATTTCGAACGCGCCACACCGACCCCGTCGAGAGGCGCCAGCTAGCACCGCTCGTCGGCCGCCACAACCGAGCTGGTCGGCATCTGAGTTGAGGCCTGCATCAAGCTGCATGAGTGCATCGGCTGCGGCCTCAACAGGTCCAGGCCGCTGCTGGATCTCACAGACGGCGTGCTGCTGGGGGCGGGCCCGAGACGGCTGCAAATGAGCCGAGTGCAGTGGCGAGCCAGAGGCTGCCAGGGTCACCAGGTGGTAGCCCTTGCCCATTCTGATCAGGGCTGTGCTTTGGTGGGGCTTTGCTTGAGCATGTGTGAAGTGGGAGTGCGTGCCGGCGGTGTCTGTGGGTGAAACAGGCGTGTATGAGGCCGGAGAGCCGTGGTATGAGCCAGAGTGGGCTTCATCACCCAAGATAAGTGCGGTTACGGATAGCTCAGACTTGCTACTGATAGGCCTGGGCCAGTAGAGCGACAGAGAATGCGAGGTGGTGAGCTGGGAAGCCGCCTCGTCGGCACCTGGACGTGTCGCGATGAAGTGCCAAGAAGCACCTTTTGCGGCTATTGCTCAAAACTGTGGGAGAGAAGGCCTACATATTATGACTGCATGCATGCATGTGATGCATGAGGTCTGCGGGACGAGACATATCACGGTCGTTGGCACCGGTAATGGCCGCCAGAATGCCCTCGCAATCGCCTCGGATGGGGCCCACCGGAGACAATCTCGAGCCCTCTCCGTGGCATCACGAGCCGGCGTGAGCTTGGAGACCCAACATAAGTGCGGTTTCAGACACCTCCGGCCTGCTGCTGATGGACCTGGGCCAAGAGAGCGACAGAGAAGGCGAGGTGTGAGCTGAGAGGCTGGAGCGTCCGCGTGTGACCTGGTCGCGATGCAAGTGCTACGAAGCGCCTTTTGCGGCTATTGCTCAAAACTGTGGGAGAGAAGGCCTACATATTATGACTGCATGCATGCGCCTGGTGCATGAGGGCTATGGGTCGGGACATATCACGGTCGATGGCGCCGGTAATGACCGACGTAATGCCCTCGCAGTCGCCTCGGACGGGGTCCACCGGAGACAATCTCGAGCCCTCTCCGTGGCATCACGAGCCGGCGTGAGCTTGGAGACCCGAGATAAGTGCGGTTTCAGACTCCTCAGGCTTGCTATCGATTGGCCTGGGCCAGGAGAGCGACAGGAAAGGCGAGGTGGTGAGCTGGGAGCAGGAAATAGCGCTTCGTGGCATCTGCATCGCGACAAGGTCACACGCGGACGCTCCAGCCTCTCAGCTCACACCTCGCCTTCTCTGTCGCTCTCTTGGCCCAGGTCCATCAGCAGCAGGCCGGAGGTGTCTGAAACCGCACTTATGTTGGGTCTCCAAGCTCACGCCGGCTCGTGATGCCACGGAGAGGGCTCGAGATTGTCCCCGGTGGACCCCATCCGAGGCGATTGCGAGGGCATTACGGCGGTCATTACCGGTGCCAACGACCGTGATATGTCTCGTCCCGCAGACCTCATGCATCACATGCATGCATGCAGTCATAATATGTAGGCCTTCTCTCCCACAGTTTTGAGCAATAGCCGCAAAAGGTGCTTCTTGGCACTTCATCGCGACACGTCCAGGTGCCGACGAGGCGGCTTCCCAGCTCACCACCTCGCATTCTCTGTCGCTCTACTGGCCCAGGCCTATCAGTAGCAAGTCTGAGCTATCCGTAACCGCACTTATCTTGGGTGATGAAGCCCACTCTGGCTCATACCACGGCTCTCCGGCCTCATACACGCCTGTTTCACCCACAGACACCGCCGGCACGCACTCCCACTTCACATATGCTCAAGCAAAGCCCCACCAAAGCACAGCCCTGATCAGAATGGGCAAGGGCTACCACCTGGTGACCCTGGTAGCCTCTGGCTCGCCACTGCACTCGGCTCCTCTGCAGCGGTCTCGGCTCTCGCCACGACAGCACGCCGACGGCAAGCTTTGAGGTCCGTCGGGTGGACCTGCTGTGGCCGCAGCCGCCCCTCACATGCAGCTAGTACCAGGACTCGACACTGGGCCCGCTCATCTTGGTCGTGGCGGTGTGTGTGAAGGATGCGCGGCCGAGCCGCTGGCTGGCGCCGCTTGAGCGTCCGAGATGGCCGCAGCACAAGCTGTACGCGCTGTCACGCGTGGCGTGCACGGCCGCGATGGGTAGGCTTGTTGTCGGGGCGCGCTCGGCGCCCGAGAGGTGCGGCTCCGGGCTCGGCATCGGCGGTGGAGTGTGAGCGGCCACCAAAGGACCTTTGGTCCGCTTAGAGAGTGCGACAGTCCGCTTCGGTATTCAAAAGAATGCTTTAATAAATAAGCTCGCGCTCGTGCTTTTTTATTTTTGCGAAGCCAACCATGTAGATGAGCCATACGTGTATATGGCCAGCGAGTCGTGCTCGGCGGGCTCTCCTCCCGCCCCGAGCTGAACGGGCAGCGGGGTGTGGCGGGGAGCTTCGAGGGCGGGCGGTACGCGGTGGCGCTCGAGGGCGGCGGCGAGAGCGTGCGGGTGCGGCCGGGCAATCTGTCGCCGGCGTCGGTGTCGGCGGTGCCAGGCGGTGTCGTGGAAGTCTCCGACGAGGCTGCTGCAGCGGCTGAGCGTGGCGACGAGGCGGCGGTGCTGGTGTGGCTCGACAGTGGCGGGCGGGCCGACGCGACGTACGAGAGAGGCGACGTGAGCGGCATCACGCTGTTGACGACCGCCGCCGCCAATGGGCACGAACAGGTGGTTGACTTGCTGCTTCGGCATGGGGCTGAGATCGACCTGCAGGACAGCCGCGGCTGCACCGCGCTGATGGGCGCCGCCGGCAACGGCTACAAGCGGGTGGTCGAGTTTCTGCTGAAGCACGGCGCGGAGATCAACTTGCAGGCCAACGAAGGCGGCGCCGCGCTGATGAGCGCCGGCAACAACGGCCACGAACGGGTGGTCAAGCTGCTGCTGCAGCGTGGCGCAGAGATCAACCTGCAGACCAGCAGCGGCGGCACCGCACTGATGCTCGCCGCCGGCGAGGGCCACGAGCGGGTGGTCGACCTGCTGCTACAGCGCGGCGCGGAGGTTGACTTGCAGGAGAGCAACGGCGCCACCGCGCTGATGTTCGCCGCCCTCCAAGGCCACCCCGCCGTCGTGCTCCGCCTGCTGCGGGCGGGCGCGGATAGAAAGCTGCGCACTGAGGACGGCAGGATGGCGCTGCAGATGGCCAAGAGGAGGGGCCACGCCGAGTGCGTGCGCGCCCTCGAGGAGCAGGCAGCGGCGCAGGCAGCAGCGAAGAAAGCAGCGCAGGCAGCGGAGGCAGCGGCGAGGGAGGGGGAGAGGGCGGCGGCAGAGGCGGAGGCAGCGCGTCATGCCGAGGCGCTGCTGGCGGAGGAGGAGGCGGAGAAGGAGGGGGAGCGCACCAAGGAGAGCAAGAAGGGGAAGAAGAAGAAGAAGAAGAAGGGGAAGGGCGGCGGGGGCGGCGCTGGCCCGTCGCGGGAGCCCGAGGATGAGGCAGCGCTGGCGGCGGCGGAGGAGACGAAGTTGGCGGCGGTGCTCGAGGAGAGCGCGAGGCTGGAGGACGAGGCGAGGCGCGCAACGGAGGAGCAGGCGCCTCCCGCCGAGTCGGCCGACGACCTTCCGCCGAGTGAGGAGCGGCCCGCTGCGGCGCTCTCGCTAGCCGACGCCAACTTCGACACGGGTCGCGCAGCGATCCCAGAGTCCACCATGGGCGGGGAGACCACGTGCATAGTATGCTTCACCCGGCCCAAGACACACGTGGCCGGGCCTTGCGGCCATCAGTGCGTCTGCGGTCCTTGCTCCGATCGGCTGCAGCTGTGCCCATACTGCCGCGAGCCGGTGGTGATGTGGATCGCGACACGCATTGTCTAGGGACAAGCTCGCTTGTTGTTCGCTAGTTCGTAGTTGATGTGACGACGTTAGGGTTGTCAAACGTTAACTTTGGGCCTAACAGTTGCATTATTGTTGGCTGAAATCCTCAACGTTGTTCAAGTGTTCATCCCAGCCCATGCTGTTACTGTTTGTTACTGTTGTTACTGTTTGTTCAGCGGTCAGCAAGCAGAAAATGCCAAAACACCCGGGTAAACCCCGAAAATACCTCTGGGTTTTCCCGGGTATTTTCGGGTATTACCCACTGGACGCTGGAGATCGTCGTGGGTCACTGCCAGGCCTTCCTTATTGTTGTTCAGCCGGCCTAACGTTAGCTACTGTTGTTGGGGAGCCCCACTGTTGTTCTGTTGTTACTGTTAACACTAGCAACACTGTTCAGCTCTTTAACGTTTGACAACCCTAGACGACGTGCCCGGTGGAAACGAAAGTGGAAAGAAAGAAATCAGCGGGGAAAGACGCCGGGTCAACACCTCCACTTCCGGGCGGTGCGCCTTTGCGTTTATTTTTTGAGCCTTCGATGTTTACAATGAAATCGGCCCGGAGGGCCGGGTAGGACTAGGAGGGGTCTACGGCTCTAGGTTACCTCTACCTCTGAGGGCCTGCGGCCCTCTTACCTTCACCTCTGGGCAGCCGTGGGCCCTTTACCGCTACCTCTGAGCAACGTAGCCGTGATTTACCTGTGCGTGATCTCGACTCGAGGATCTCGCGCGAAGAGGCGAGTGATCTCTCGAGTGATCTCGAGATGTTGAGATCTCGATAGCATACAACATAATCTGCGATTCTTACTCGCCGAGAAAATAAAATGCGCAGCCGCACGAGTGTTTCTGAGAGCCGCTTAGGTGAGTGGCCGACATTTCACAAAATGGGCGCCGCCAGGCGCGCCCCCTGAGTTCTGCTGCAGTCCGCTGCGGAGAGCAGCGAGTGGAGCCGGCTGCAAGACAACAACGGCCTCGGCTTTTACCTACTCACGAACGGCGCAGTCTACATTGATAACATCTCGCCCACCATTTGCAGCACCAGCGCCGACGCGGGCCGCACCGTTGAGCTCCGTCACCATCGCCATCCTCCACCTACAGACCGCTGTTAGCTGCGAGGCTGCCGCTGTCGCCATGATGCGCGACATCATGCTGCATGATGAGGATGAGGACGTGCGTCGGTACCCGTGGGACGGCTCCTCGGTCATGATGGAGAGGGGGGACGACACCGCCCGATCTACCCTCCGAGGTCCCTCGGCGGCGTGCACCTCGTCCTCGATCCTGGACCGTGTTTTTTTGTTATGACCCCGCCCCCCAATGAACACACCAGTATGACACAAAAAACATCTCTCTCTCTCTTTCTTCCTGTATGAGCGCCCGCGGTATTTCTTTTTCCTCTTTGACGAGACCTATCTACGCACCGTGACTTGGTCATGAAAGACAACAGCATGTCACCGCCAGCCATTCCGGCTCTCATGGATCCGTTTGCGCCGCCGCCGCAGTCCGCGCCGCCGCCGCCGCCGCCGCCGCCACGACGATGCGTCCTCTACGGCTGCAACACCTACACACCATCCGGCGGAGACTCAACCTCCTCAGACGACATGTCGATGGTCATCGCCCTGCCCGTCCTCCTTTTGTCCTTTCCCCTCTACGTGCTGGTTTTCAAACTGCTAATGCGCTATCGGCCCTGTCAGCGCCGCGCACACAGCTCGAGTGCTGCCAAGCCGCCCGTTCTCACCACTGTCGAGGTCGACACGAGCGTGCACCGAGGCCTGTGGGTGGTCACGATGGACAAAGGAGTGTGCATCGTCTACAATCCTTCGCAGCAGCCCAACCCTGAGTTGTCTCAGAGCGCCTGAGACACCACACTCCGCGGCGTGTGCGATACCGGATACCGCGGTGTGCCACCACGCTCGCTCTGAGAGCAATCGTAAAACACAAGAAGTCAAATGTCCGCACTGGACATCTCTCCTATCTCCCTCGCGGACAGCGCCGGGGGGCACACGAATGAAACTCGAGAGACACGAGACATAAAATCACGTGTCGCTGTCAAAGAGCGGTCTCGGCACCGGCCGCTTGCCCAGCGACACCGCACCGCCGCCCACACCGCCTCCCAAGCGCCGAGGGAGGGGCTGTACGGCGTGCTCGGCAACGCAGAGGGCGGCGTCGGCGGCGAGCGCGCGTGCGAGGCCGGCGGCGGCGCCCCGCCCGGCTGGTGGTGATGGTAGGGCAGCGGCGGCGGCGGCGACGGCGGCGAGAGCAGCAGTCTCTCGAGTCGGGCGTCGGCAGCTGGCTCAGTGGCGGCGGAGGCGAGTGCGGCCGGCTCGCGTGGTGGTGGCGAGCGATGTAGAGCGCGATTTTGCTGTAGAGTTTGTTGTAGAGGCTCTACAGCCAAACCGCCGGGAAGGCAGTGACTCAAAGAGGTCGAGCCGCGCTAACGGGGTGTCTCCGAGCTTACTGGAGCTCTGATGGACGGCCCTGACTATCCCTGACACACAGAGAGTCACTCTGACGGCACACAACATTGCGTCGCGGATCAGCGTCCCGATGAGAATGCTCACGAGGGCGCACCACCCGTGGCCTCGCCCAAACACAAAGGAAGCGGAGACTCGGCTCTCGAGGAGCGGGCCGTGGACGTTCCTGCTAAAGAGTGAGTCAATCGCCTCCCACACCTCCCCTCCGACGCGGAAACCAACAGCGCCGTAAAAGAAGGCCCCCGTCCATGCTGCCCCGTTCCCGCCCCAGAGCACCATCTCCCTCTCTCACGGTCACGCGAGAGATAGAAGACGCACGCGTGCCGTCCAAGTGTAGAAGAGCAGTCGTACGAAACCATGCAGTAGCCCTCATCGATGCAGGCGCGTACAATCGCGTCCCCGCGCCTGTCGCGTCTAAAAGACTCAACGTATGGACCCGTCTTGGCGGAGCGGAGTATTCTGGTGCGATTGTGCATGCATCGGGCGATGATCGGCGTCGAGCGAGGCGGATGGTTGGTAAGTGCACTTGCAAATGACGGGTAGCTCGTGAGCTTGGCTTGCATTCGGCGAGTAACGTCGTTTGGCCTACTTCTCATCGGCTTCCACGCCTCCTCTCCCTCGTCGCCCTCGCTGCCCTCGCCCTCGCCCTCGTCGCTCGCGCGCCGTGCGTCGTCGTCGGACCCCGACCAGCTTCGGTCGCTCACCCTATAACTGCGTCATGACCAGCCTGCCATGTGTCGCCGGTGCCGCATTCGTCGCTGTGCTTCTTTAGCAGGCGGTGGACTGTCGGCTGCGAGGACGGTCGCATTTGCGCGAGGCGAGGCGAGCATTCAGGCGAGTTGCATGCGCCATGACTCGCGCCAGCGCGTGCGGGAGCTCCTGGCTGAGCGTTGAGTCCAGGCGAGTTGCGCTGGCCACTATCGCTACTTTACGCCGAGCCGAGCTGACGCGCCGAGGCGCCGGCCAGTCGCAGCCGTGAGGCATGCCACAGCAGCAGAGGCACCTGCCACCCATTGGGCGGGCAGACAGAAGGCCAGGGCAGCACTGTCAAGTGCAACGCGCCTCATGTCGGAGAGCGACCGTGCCTCGTTCGCCGCTTATGATGTAGAGTTTGTTGTAGATATTTCACGTTGTAGAGCGCCTCTACAACGCTCTACAACGCACGCAGTTCGTCACGCGGCGGATGTAGAGCTCTACAGCTCTACAGCGCTCTACACTCTACATCCTCTACACCCTCCCTCACAAAATGGAGCACCAAACACCCTCCCTGTCGTTAGTTACCCTCTGTCTGTCTGGGAATCTCCGGAAACGCAACTGCTGGACCCTCCTTGTTTCCTTCTGGTTTCGGAAATATGTGTGAGAGATTTTAGCAACATGCACGTCAGGGATTAGGCCGAACGCGGAACGGACGTGCGACGACTCGGACGGCGACGGACTCCGAGGAAGGGCGACATAGACTCCACTTTCTCCACACACAGCGACGGCGTCCTCGACCGCATCCCTACCACTGAAAAAAGAGAATTGTTTCTCAAAGAAAGAAAACAGACAACCCAAGGGAGGGATGGGAGGACGGCACGCCGCCACCACACAGGGGGTAAAGAGAATTCTTTCTGCTCGAGAGAGAGAGTAGTAATTTTTTCCGCTCCAACAAGGCGGCGGTTGGTACGGACCGCGACGGGCGCCACAGCGGGCGTCTGCTCGGTCACGCGCGCGAACGCCAACTGGATGCCCACGGTGGGCGAGAAGGTGGAGCTACACTCGCTGCGGTCTGTGCCAGCCCTGAACGGCAAGCTGGCGGTGGTCGTCGGTGAGGTCAGGAATGCAGCCGCGCGCGCGGCGGAGCTGCGCATATTTTTTATATGTGCGCCCACCGGTGTGACGATCGAGGGCGGCACGCCCACGATAATGACCCAATGAGATCGGCTCGTTTTCGAACTGAAATGAGATATGTATGAGACCAGGCGTCCCCTACCCACCAAGAATCGGAACCCAGCGATTGCCTTCCGGGAGCTGCTCCCACTGTCCTGTGCGCGCTCGCTCCCATAGGCTGTCCACGCATCTGGCCACGTGTCACGCCTGCCGATGCCCGGCCGGGGGGTAAAGCTCCGGAAAACTTGACACCGAAAAAGTTAAAATGTTGTGGTGGTCAAGAAAAAGAATTCTGTCGTGTGGGGCTCCTCTCAACCCCTTACGCACTCTTCACACAGGGGCACTCACAGCACACGTGAAGGTTCACGGGGCCGACTACAGTGTCTCTCTTTCTCCCAGTAAGCTATAAGGCAACTAAGACTCCCGCCGTTGCAACTGCCATGTCACGGCCGGTCGGCTGCAGCTCTCGCCTCGCTGGCGGCGCGGTCTGGTGCCGCGGCGCCCAGCTCTCCTTTTGGCTCGCGGCGGCTCGCCGCCGCGGTGCCGAACAATGTGATCAGTCTGGATTCGTCCCGGCGTGCCGCCGGTGCCGCTTCCTCGCCAATTTTTGGCTCGACCAGTTTGTCGACAAAACTGTGCCAGAGCCCCTGCTGCTCGACTGAGCGGCGGAGCCGGCCCGTCGCGGCCGAGAGGCGGTGCGCCGACACCGGGGCTACGGCTCGGGACCGTTTCCAGGCTCTCTCGAGCAACCTCAAATTTTGATGATTTCATGACCGCCACTTTGCTGCACACTTTGACCACAACCTCGCGGCCCGCTGCGCGGCTCTCCGAGCGCGAGAGGAGTCGTCTACGAGGCGGCGGCGAGCGCAGGGGCGGCGGCGCGGCGGCGCGGCGGCGGATCGCGGCGCAGACAACGGCAGGAATCTGCGGCAGGCTGCTGCCTGCTGCTACAGCAGCTGCTGCTGCTGCTGCTGCTCCGCCGCTGCCGATTGTGGACACGATTCCCCCGATCACCCCGCCCGCCCGCTCCGCCCCGCCCGCCCGCCTCTCCCCGCTTGCCCGCCCGCCCGCCCGCCCGCCCGCCCGCCCGCCCGCCCGCCCGACCGACCACCCATTCCCATCACCATCTCACATACCTTCATATAGGCGCTCGAGACCTCCTCTCGCTGCCTACTCGCTGCCTCGAGGGAGGAGGGGAAGACGTCGAGCTGAGCTTGCCTCGCTTGTACGGAGGCCCCTCCCCGAAAGGGCAAGTATTAGCCACAAGAAACCCGAGACCCCTCCCCACCACCCCAATCCCCCCACCCCCTTGCTCCCCTCCCCCCCTCGGGAGGGCCGAACTGAGGCGCCCGTGGGGACCCCGCAATTCCCTTCCCCCCTCGGAGGGCCGGACTGAGGCGTCGAGGGCCCCGCTCTTTCCTTCGCATAGCGGCCACTCTTCGGATCGCTGGTCGAGCGACCCGGGGGATGCCCCGCGCGCCTGACCCAGGCGCGGAAACGAATCTGCGAGGCGTGGCCGCTCATGCGGCCCGATGGGGAGGAGGGGAAGACGTAGGGCGTGCTTGCGCGCCTTTCCGAGGCCCCTCCAACCCACCCGCGCTAGGTCTCGGGTTTGACGCATGGGGTCACTCCCGCGAAACTCGGGAACTAGCCGGGGCAGTCGGAGAAGGGGCAACTCCGTGCACTGACGGTCGGCCGTCAGAAAACACGCCTCCGTGGCTCGGGTTACACCAATCCTCGCTACCCAACGCGGCCAAAGGACCTCGAGAACCTCGAGAGAGAAGCTATAAGTACGTACGTACAGCGGGGAGGAGTGGGCTCCTCTGCCGCTCCTCTTGCCAAAAACCGAGTTTCACAATGACGCGCTCGCTGCGACTGCTCGCGCGCCGCTGCTCGTCGATCGTGCGGCTCGGCACGGACGATCCGCGGATGTCGAAAGTCGTGATCCACCGAGGCGTCGTGTACACGTCGGGGCAGACGGCCGCCGACGCTGGAGACTGTGTCGAGAAACAGACCAAGTCGTGTCTTGCAAAGATAGACGCGCTGCTGGCGGAGGCGGGCACGAGCAAGTCGAACGCGCTGAACGCCACCATCTGGCTGAAGGACATCGAAGCCGACTTCAAGCGGATGAATGGCGTGTGGAACGAGTGGGTTGAAGCGGACAACAAGCCGACGCGAGCGACCGTTCAAGCCGCTATGGCCCGACCCTCCATCCTCGTCGAAATTCAGGTAACGGCGGCGCTTCCAGAGTGAGCTGAGGTGCGGCCGGCGCCCGCTCGACCCTCTCTAGTCTCTCGGGAAGCGCGACGCTCTTCACGCGGTCAGCCTCGTCTTCCGCCTCCTGCGCTTCGCAGCTCCGCCGCCGGTCGCGGCACGCCTTTGGCGACAAGCCTCTCCGCCGCCTGCCCGGCGATCGATCCCAGTCCCAGTCGGACGAGCGCATCAAGCCGAATTCCCAGGTCGAGCCCACGAGGCGACGCTGCTGATGCGTGCTGCCCTCGGCGCAGCGCGGCGCGCGGGCCATCTGAGACCACTATCTCTTTGTCGGGCCGCGGTGTGCGCGGCCTGTGCGTGTGCGTCTCCGGCACGGCCCGGTGCGGCTGTGGCGGCGCGCCCGCCCCGGGGCCCAGGTGTGACGCAGAGCTCGCACTTTGGTGAGTGCTGTGGCTCGTGTCGGTCAGTCGGTGTGTAGTACGCGCTGTGCGGTGCGACACCGTGCACAGGTGAGGCCCACAGCACTGCGACGGTGTATCATCGGGATAATGGTGAATGATACACCCCGGCGTCCGCACCCCGCTGCCTCGAAGCTCGATCCGCAAGCCCCTTGCGCCTTGGCAAGCGAGCCAAGAGCAAGAGACCAGAGGGGGGTTGGGTCCCCAGGCGCCATTTGGCCTGTTGGTCTTCAAAAATCTCTCTCAACACGTCAACACTCTCAAGGCGCCATCACACCAGGCAGAGGCTCCACCTCCAGCGTCCAGGCGCTCCTCCTTCTCCGCGAAGGAGACAGGACTCAGGAGCACAGGACGCTCAAGCCCGCAGACTACCGCAGAGACGACGCCACGGCCAGAAGCTGAAAGCCTAGAGGTGTTAGGTTGCTTAGGCAGCGCCCACCCACACGGCACAGCAACTCGAATCCGACAGCCGCTACCGGCACCTGCCGGACAGCTCCCAGGAGAGGGGGTGGCACCCGCTGGGCGCGGCACCCGGCTGCACATGGTGCCCTGCCTGCTGGCCCTCGGCTTCACGCCTCCGTCGTGGCCTCGCCGCGCCGAAGCTGCGTCCTCGCGATTCGCACTCGCCCGGTTCGACCGCAGCCGCGCAAATGTTGAGAGGCTCGCCGACCGGTTTGAGGCGTACGAGGCGGACTTGCTGTCAAAAGCCTCCGCCGCCGCCCTGATGACAGCCTTCGGCGGCTTCGTCGCTGGTGCTGCCGTCGCCAGTGCTGGCCTGCTGCCCGGAGGCCCAGCTCGGACAAAGAGCGTGCCGCTCCCGCCTCCTATTCCTCCTCCGTCTCAACTGCTGGCCACTGCTCCGTCGCCGCCATCGAACTGGTTCGGGACCTTTGCCTCGTCGGCGCCCTCGGCTCTCGAGACTCTCCTCTTTGGCTCCACTGCCCTCACCTCCGTCGGCTTTGTCTCGCGCAGCAGAGAGCTGGAGAGGTCGGAGAGGCAGAGGCAGGAGCTGCTCGAGCAGCTGCAGCTCCAGCGGGCAGGGCCGAGCCCGGGCGGGCCCGAGCGGGCAGGGCCGAGCGGGCTGGGCCGACAGAGCAGCAACTCCGCCGCCGCCCTCGCTGCCTCGGTCTCCATTGCCGCCGTCGCGGGCTACACCATCGGGACTTCACAGGCGTTGTCGAGGGACTTGCCAGCGCCGGCCGCCGCGGCGGCAGAGAGGCGGGCGGCGCGGAGGCAGGCGTCGGCGGCGTCCGAGGCGGCGGATAAGGGAGAACAGAGCAAGGCTGGTAAGGTGAAGGCGGAGGCGGCGGCGAAGGCGGCGGCGGCGAAGGCGGAAGCGGCGGCGAAGGCGGAAGCGGCGGCAAAGGCGGGAGCGGCGGCAAAGGCGGGAGCGGCGGCAAAGGCGGAAGCGGCGGCGAAGGCGGGAGCGGCGGCGAAGGCGGAAGCGGCGGCGAAGGCGGAAGCGGCGGCAAAGGCGGGAGCGGCGGCAAAGGCGGAAGCGGCGGCGAAGGCGGAAGCGGCGGCGAAGGCGGAAGCGGCGGCGAAGGCGGAAGCGGCGGCGAAGGCGGAAGCGGCGGCGAAGGCGGAAGCGGCGGCAAAGGCGGAAGCGGCGGCAAAGGCGGAAGCGGCGGCGAAGGCGGAAGCGGCGGCGAAGGCGGAAGCGGCGGCGAAGGCGGGAGCGGCGAAGAAGGCGGAAACGGAGTCGGAGGCGGCGGCAGCGGTGGAGGCGGAGAAGACGATCGCGGCGAAGGCGGCGGCAGCGGCAAAGGCGGACAAGGCGGCGGCGGCGAGAGCGGCGGCCTCGCAGGAGGCACAGACGCTGAAAGCTGCACGGAGCCAGCAGCGGTCAGAGGGCGAGCTTGCGGCTCAGCGCTTTGCGGCGTGGGCGGCCGATCACAAGCTGAGCGTGGCGGCGATCCCGGCGGTCGCGCTAGTGGGCGCTGCCATCAGCCGAGCCAATGCAGAGGCGGAGGTGGGGAGCGCTGGTAGCGGCGGCACCGGCGCCACCACCGTGTCGGAAGCCGCCTCGACGGTCGCTGCGCAGACGGCAGCGGCTGTGCCGATTGAGCCGGCGACGGCGAATGCATCGGCGGATCGAGAGGCTAGCGCGGCCGCGGCGGAGGAGAAGGGGGAGGAGGCGGCGGCGGGTCTGGCCGCCGCGGCGCCGGAGGAGGGCCAGGCACAGGACGCCGTAGAGGCGGCGGAGGCCGGGGAGGAGAGAGATGAGGCTGGTGCGCACGGCGTGAGTGCGGCGAGCCGGGAGGCGGTGGCGGAGGCCGAGACGGGTGCGCAGCGCGACGAGGCGGCCGAGGCGGCCGCTGCCGTGGGCGAGCGCCAGCGGGGACCAGCTGCGGGCGGTGTGAAGATCGCCAAATGACTGGTTCAAGCTGCGGGTAGGCCGGGACCAAGGCTGGGACCAGAGGTACGAGCTCATCGTGCGAGCCCTGTCGCAGGGACGCCTCTCCGAGTCGGACGCGGAGTTGCTCCTGCGCTTGCTGTCCGACCTCGTCCGCCGGATGAGTGCGCTACTGCCTGGCAGGCCGGAGGTGCACGCGGATCTCGAGCAGGCCGGGGCTCGAGAGACCCCAGACACCCGTGCCTATTCACACCCGTGCTCCTCCTCGCCCCTCTCTCACGCTCGGCCGCTCGGCAGCTCGCCCTCGCTCGGCCGATCTCGCCCTCCGCGTCGCCACCCTTCCCACCTCTCCTCTGCTCCCTCCGCCTTTAGGCTGTCGGGAGTGCGGCCCTGCGCGCTAAGGTGCTCAGCGGCGCTGTCGACGCCGCGGACGTGAGCCGGTTGGTCGCGGCAGTCCACGGGCCGCTCACGCAGCTGGTCGCGCCGGTGCAGGACGGCGAGGTCGAGGAGGTGCGGCGGGCAGCGCTCGCGGCCGGGACGCCCGCGCGCATGATGGCGCTGCTCCTTTGCAGGACGGACACCATACTGAGTGAGACGGAAAGGCTCGTGCAAGGCCAAACGCAAAGAGGCGAGGGAGATAAGAGCTCCACATAGAGGAGAGCGGCATGGAGAGCGGTTTCCGATCCAATATTGTACTTTGTACATTCTTTCGGGGCGCGTCGATGACAGGACCTGGCTCTAGGCTGGGGCGAACAGGTGAGACGTCTCTGTCTCACGGGTGTTTCGTCCCTGTCTCAACGCTGTGCCACAAATGCGTCTCAGTAATGTCTCACATACTCTCACCGATCCGCTCTGCGTTGTCTCAGCCTTGGTCACAGCAACAGTCTCACTTTAGTCTCAAGGATGTCACACACACGGCACAGTGGTGTCACAGTCACCTTCAGAGACGTGTTTGACGGACCCAAATGTTCACCCCTGCTGTGTGACAATGTCGTCTCTACTACGTCTCGTCATTTCATCTCAGAGCGTCTCACACTCGTCTCACGGTGAACAAGCGGCAATCCTTGTCTCACTCGTTTGCTCAAGGCCAGCGTGCGATGGGTGTGACAGTGTGGCCTTCACATGCGGACACACAACGAGGAAAGGTTTGAGTCGCGATGACTCGGATAACGCTAGCCGCCTCAGACTCAAACCTTGCCTCCACTTGGCAGGGTGGCAGCGCCCGCCAGTCGCGCCGCGCCGCCCTCCGGCTCCGCGCGCCGCCTTCTGCTTCTCAGTCTGAGTCTCATCCGCTGCCGCTCTGCTCCTCGACCTTCTTGGGCCGCAGCTGGTTCGACAGGTCCTCTCCGTGGCCTAGGCAGCCGCTCTCGCCCTTGCCCCAAGTGAAGACAGCGCCGTTGGCGGTGAGGGCAATGCTGTGGTGGGTCCCAGCCGACACAGCGACGCCGCGCTGTTCCCCCAACGCCTCGACCTTCTTGGGCAGCAGCTGGTCGTACTCGTCGCCGTGGCCCAGCTGGCCCTCGGCCCCGCGGCCCGAGCTCCAGACGGTGCCGTCGGCGGTGACGGCGAGGCTGCAGTAGTGTGCTGCCGACACGGCGACGACGCGCTGGCCAGCCAAGGCCTCGATCTTCTTGGGCAGCCACTGCTGGTTCTGCTCGTCGCCGTGGCCCAGCTGTCCATATCCAGAGCCCCAGCTCCAGACAGCGCCGTCGGCGGAGAGAGCGAGGCTATGGAACCATCCAGCCGCGACAGCGAGGACGCGCTGGCCAGCAAAGGCCTCGATCTTCTTTGGCAGCAGCTGGCGCTGCCTGACACCGTGGCCCAGCTGGGCGTAGCCTCCATCGCCCCAGCTCCAGACAGCGCCGTCGGCGGTGATGGCGAGGTTGTGGA
>NW_005196726.1:0-1387 GCF_000372725.1 Emiliania huxleyi CCMP1516 | reverse complement strand
TGCGCGAGCACACGTGGTGCAATGGCCGACAGCAGCGGCAAGTGCTTGCCATACATCCCCCACCACGCTGCCGGCTCCATGTTCTTCGCGTTCTCGAGGACCGACGGCCGGCTGAAGACACCGTCGCGGCGCTGGTAGACGGCAAACTCACGCTCGGCCTGCGCCACACGCGCGACGACCCCGGGGCTTGTAGTCGTGAGCTCGCGCCACGCCTGCTCCGGGTTGAGCGACGCCATGATCTCGTCTCGAAGGCACAGGCGCTCGAAGACGATCATCAGCCCCTCCATCGTCTTCGAAACCGGAGGCTGTGTATCTCACTGTGTATCCACTGTGTATCCAGACTGAGTGTGGATTCACGTGTATCCTGTGTGTCCAAACCAGCCCCGGTGTGTGTCCAACACCTAGGAAGACAGATGATGACGACACGCACGAGCGACACACAGACACAAACAAGCTCACAAGACACACAGGCAGCGGGCTGCCACACACCCTGAGTTGGCGTACACATAACTCAAGGCCACATCCTCCCTGTCGCCCCCCCCACCCAGGCAGCACTCCAAGGTGCCAAGAGAACAAACAAGGGCACAACAAACAACAGACGACAGGAAGTAACGTGCTAGGCTAGAGCAGACCGCTCCGCTAACAATCTCGCCGGCCGGCGAGGCACGGACGAGACCGTGTGTGGGGTCTAGTGAGGTGTGTATGGACGCCCTCCTCGCAGGCTAGCGGCCTACTACTAGCCCTAACTCGCACTCATGGGAGATGTCAGTTCATTGTATGCTGATTCTAGATCGCACGCCGTGGCGACGGCGTCCTCGAGAACACACCCCGCCGAGAAAAAGAACCCACGAATTCGCCGACTCGACGGCCCCCTCAGGCTGCGACAGGTCGTCCAAGTGATCTCATCCAATTGCACCGCCCCTCCTCCCCTTGTGCTAATGTAACACCTCGAAAGTGCCAGCTCCCTCTCACGCCCTCTGCTCGCGGCCTCGCAGGCAGCCGTCTGCGTCTCTGCGTTGTGCAACCCCGCCCGGCCTCTCATGATGCGCCAGACGCCGCAGCCGGACCGATCCCGGCTCCTCGGAGCCGGTCAGCGAGACCGAGTCGGGCTGCGAGTCGGCCGACCCGATCGCACCAGAGACCGTTCGGATGCTGCGCCTCGAACTCGAGGGCGAGCGGCGACAAAACAAGCAGTTGCAGGCCAAGCTCAAGCGAGCGGCCAAGCTCAACGAGCAGCTGGTGAGGACCGCCGCCTGGCCCCGCGCCGCCGCCGCCGCGCCACCGCCGCCGCGCCGCCCTCGAGTGTCTGCAGCGGCGCTCTGAGCCGTTGCCCCCCCACCCACCCCCCCACCCCCACCACCACCACCACCACCCACCCCCAACCCCC
>NW_005196727.1:0-1387 GCF_000372725.1 Emiliania huxleyi CCMP1516 | reverse complement strand
GAGACACTTCCGAGACACTTCGCGCATGTACATGTGCTCCGGGCGCCGCTTCGGCTACCTGCAGGTTCCGAGACACTTCCGAGACACTTCCGAGACACTTCGCACATGTGCTCCGGGCGCCGCTTCGGCTACCTGCAGGTTCCGAGACACTTCCGAGACACTTCCGAGACACTTCGCACATGTGCTCCGGCCGCCGCTTCGGCTACCTGCAGGTTCCGAGACACTTCCGAGACACTTCCGAGACACTTCCCACATGTGCTCCGGGCGCCGCTTCGGCTACCTGCAGGTTCCGAGACACTTCCGAGACACTTCCGAGACACTTCCCAGACACTTCGCACATGTGCTCCGGCCGCCGCTTCGGCTACCTGCAGGTTCCGAGACACTTCCGAGACACTTCCGAGACACTTCGCGCATGTACATGTGCTCCGGGCGCCGCTTCGGCTACCTGCAGGTTCCGAGACACTTCCGAGACACTTCCGAGACACTTCGCACATGTGCTCCGGGCGCCGCTTCGGCTACCTGCAGGTTCCGAGACACTTCCGAGACACTTCCGAGACACTTCGCGCATTGTACATGTGCTCCGGGCGCCGCTTCGGCTACCTGCAGGTTCCGAGACACTTCCGAGACACTTCCGAGACACTTCCGAGACACTTCCGAGACACTTCGCACATGTGCTCCGGGCGCCGCTTCGGCTACCTGCAGGTTCCGAGACACTTCCGAGACACGTCCGAGACACTTCGCACATGTGCTCCGGCCGCCGCTTCGGCTACCTGCAGGTTCCGAGACACTTCCGAGACACTTCCGAGACACTTCCGAGACACTTCGCACATGTGCTCCGGGCGCCGCTTCGGCTACCTGCAGGTTCCGAGACACTTCCGAGACACTTCCGAGACACTTCGCACATGTGCTCCGGCCGCCGCTTCGGCTACCTGCAGGTTCCGAGACACTTCCGAGACACTTCCGAGACACCTCCGAGACACCTCCGAGACACTTCCCTGCAGGTGTCGACCATCTGGTCGATCCTGCTGCGCGACTTTGAGCTGCAGATGACCACGCCGCTGCCCAAGCCGGCGTACAACGACATGGTCGTCGGGCCGGACGCGCCCATCATGATGCGGTACAAGCGCAAGGTCTTCCTCGCGCCCGAAGAGATCGCGGCGAGGCAGGCCAGGTACGCTGCCGGCGCGGCGGCCGCGAAGGCGGAGAAGGAGGCGGCGGCGGCGCGGGAGCCTAGAAGAGTATCTCCCCATATCTCCCCATATCCCCCCATATCTCGTGCCTAGAAGCGGAATATCTCCCCATATCTCCCCATATCTTGTGCCCAGAAGCGGAATATCTCCCCATATCTCCCCATATCTCCCCGTGTCTCCCCATATCTCCCCATATC
>NW_005196728.1:0-1387 GCF_000372725.1 Emiliania huxleyi CCMP1516 | reverse complement strand
TCGCACGAGGTCTCCTCCATGTAGCCCGCACGCTCCTCCTCGAACTCCTTCTAGCGCCTCCAAGTGCTCCACGTGCAATCTCCAGCCTAGATCAAGTCCTCCTTCACACCCCCCCAACTCACCCACAAAGCCACCTCTTCCTCGGTCCAACGCAGCGCCTCAAGCCGTGCCTGCTCCTGGTTGACTGTCGCAAGCCGCTGCTCATGGAGCAGCGGCTGCTCCTCGTGCTCGTGATCTGATGAAAGCTCGGCATCGCTCAGCGCTTGCGCCATCGGGACGTCAGCCTCTGCCGCCGGAGCGGCGGCCTCGGACTGCATCGCTGGGTCTGCAGCTCCGTCGACCTCCTCGGTGGGAGGGTCGGCGGCGGGCGGGTCGGCGGCGGCGCCGTCGGCAGTGGCGTCCACTGGAGCACCGCCCGTGCGCACACCAAAGTGGATTAGGAAGGCGTTCTTGGCGGCACGTGTCCACCCCTTTGGCTTGGGGCCGCCTGCACCGCGTCGATGGAGCATTGGCAATGCCGCGCGGCGCCTACGAATGGTTCGGGAACGCCGCCCATGGGAACGGCGCTCTCGGCAGAGCTTTCGTGGCGGGGAAACGGGTGCCGGGAGGTGCCGGGAGCGCTCTCCCGGCTCACTGGGAGGGGAAACGCCGGATTTTTTTACATGGGTCGGGAGGGCAGCTCACGGCGGTCACGCAGCGCGCACCTTGAGTCGCGAGGGCGATGCGGCGACGGTTACCCGACGTCGGACGGACCGTCCACGGCATGAATGGGTCTGACCTCGAAAAAAATCGCGATTTACGGCCTCACACACGCCTATTTCACCCACAGACACCGCCGGCACGCATTCCCACTTCACACACGCTCAAACACAACCCCACCAAAGCACAGCCCTGATCAGAATGGGCAAGGGCTACCACTTGGTGGCCCTGGTAGCCGCTGGCTCGCCACTGCACTCGGCTCCTCTGCAGCGGTCTCGGCTCTCGCCACGACAGCACGCCGCCGGCAAGCTTTGAGGTCCGTCTGGTGGACCTGGCTGTGGCCAAAGCCGCCCCTCACATGCAGCTCGCACCATGACTCGACACCGGGCCCGCTCAGCTAGGCCGTGGCGGCGTGTGTGAAGGATGCGCGGCCAAGCCGCTGGCGCTGCTACAGCGGCGCGAGAAGCAGGCAGCGGCACGACACCCGGTCGGTCGAGTCTGGCCGTTCTCTCGACGCCGGCCGGCGAGGTTGGCGGCCTGTGGCCGGCTGGTGGGCGGAGAGCAGCCACAACTGGCGTGGGGGTGCTCAGGAGGCTGCGGCGACAAAGTGGTACCACTTGCTCAAAGCCGAAAGGGGGCGTGTAGTGGGCCTTTTAGAGATGTGCGTAGGGTAGCGTTACGCGCCGTC
>NW_005196729.1:0-1388 GCF_000372725.1 Emiliania huxleyi CCMP1516 | reverse complement strand
TGCTGACAGCAGATTCGTGAGCGCTCCGCTGCCAAGCCTGGTCTACGAGGTGCTCGAGGATGCGGCGGCCTAGGCGACCCGGCGTCGATGCCCACGACGAGCGCGAGGCAGAGCATCACTGCCCGGGCGCGCGGCTGACTGGGGTGGGTCCCGAGTTCGCGGCGCGGGAAACCTCGCGAGCGGCTCACACTGCACATGACTCAAAAGTACGAGGCTGGCTGTTCTTCACCTTTCTACCTACCTACCTACGAGGCTGCAACTCCGATATGAATTCGAAATTGAAACAACTAAAAAACCTTGTCAGCAGAGTCCTCCTACGGGAATGTAGAGAGAGAGAGATTTTTAGCAATACCAAACAACTCTAACACTCACACGTTTGTTGTTGGAATGTACCGAAGAGCTACATATACACAAAACACAAAACATGGGCTGCAAGGCGCGCGGGCAGCCCAGCCAACCCTTCTCCCACAAGACCGGCCACGGCTACGTCAAGGCGCATCGCGGTTTCTACCACGACGCGATCTTTGTCAAGCGCAACAACTTCAACCTGCTGCTCCACGAGACGTTCGGCGGCGGCTTCTCGCCCACCGCCGTTCTCAAGCTGCGCCGCCTCGCGCGCAAAGTCGCGCGCGGCAGCGTTGACCGCACGGCCTACTCGCCCAAGTACTCGCTCTCTTTTATGTCCCACCATGCAGAGCGCATCTCTCTCTCTGTCTTGTGCGAGGCGTGAACCGCGCCATTCGCTCTCACCTGGCAACCCTGTCTGCACGTCTCGCGCGCGCGTGAACAGGGCTCCAGGCCCCAAATTACGTGTGAGTGTTAGAGTTGTTTGGTATTGCTAAAAATTCTCTCTCTCTCATATACACTCCGACGCAAGCTCTCTCCCACAATCTCTCGCACAATCTCTCGAACCCAGTGAGCGCGGCAGTGATGACTGCCCCATCCTCTCCGAAGATTCGTTCACCGGCTTCTCCGACTGCACTGAGTGGTAGGGCCCCCAACCAAGGGCCTAGAAATCGCGCCTGCCTCTCCCTTTTTAGCTCCCTTTTCTCCCAGTAAGCTAAAAGTAGACGGCCCTTAGGGGCCTAGAGAACACAACCCCCTCTCCCTTTTCTCCCAGTAAGCCAAAAGTACGTACACTGAGATGCACTGAAAAATATCTTGGGAGGGTTCAGGAAGTTTCCGTGATTCCAACACCGCAAATATGCTGGCACTGATCTCCTCGACTGCCTCGCTGGGCTTCACGCTGCCCTCGTGCGCTGCCGCGGTTGGCGGCGCACGCTGCTCCGCTGTTGAGATGATCTCTGTGGGCGAGAAGCTGCCGAAATCCGTCCTCAGCAAGGCGGGGCTTTCGGGAAAGAAGGGCGCGCTCTTCTTCTATGGTGCGG
>NW_005196730.1:0-1388 GCF_000372725.1 Emiliania huxleyi CCMP1516 | reverse complement strand
GCCAACAAGTCCAGCCCATCCTACGGCAGATGCTGCGCGACATGCGCCTACAGGGCGAGGCAGAGCCCGCAGGTGTTCAAAAACAACTGGCTCTCTCGCGTCGACGACCTCGACCCAAAGCCGTCGGCGGCGGAGCTCTATGACAACTTTGTCTTCGCCCAATTGTAGGCGATGACACCGGTTCGGCAACCGGTAATGGCGTATTGAAACGCGTCGATCAGGACGCATCCGCCGCTACCACGCTGCGCGAGCGCGGGTGGCCCCCTCCCCGCCCTTGGGCTTGGCCGCCGGGCGGACGACCGGACCGCGGCTTGGCGCGGCGAGCGAGGCCGACCGCGGGGAAGGGGGCCGGTGAGGATGGATAGCGTTCGTGTTGTTGGGCTCATGAACGGGAGGGCAGCACCCCCCGGTGGCGCTCCGGCCGGTGTGCGCTTGGGCACGTGGAGTTGGATTCGGGTACTTTTCTGGTATGGTACCTGTGAATAAGTGGAGTATTTACTTTCACACCCCTTGGGGTGTTCACGACCACTTGCGGTCATTACGCACTTGTGCGTTCACGCCCCTTGCGGCGATCGTCTCACAGTCTCATCAACCGTTTAAGGAAAAACAAAATACGCGAAACCCCCACCCCCCCAATTCTCCGACGTAGCCAGCCCTCTTGTGGCTTCGACGCACACGCTACTTCAGCCACAGAGTCCTGGACATGTCTATCAGAACTTCCTTGGGGGTGGGAGTCGCTAAACATATTCCCCGGGGCGGTCACCGCTGCCGCCCCTGGGGCGGTCGCCGCTGCCGCCCCCACAGGGCGATTTCAGCAAGTTTCATTATGAGTCGCCAGTTCG
Source organism: Emiliania huxleyi CCMP1516 (assembly GCF_000372725.1). Classification (NCBI taxonomy): domain Eukaryota; phylum Haptophyta; order Isochrysidales; family Noelaerhabdaceae; genus Emiliania; species Emiliania huxleyi. The sequence continues at coordinate 546 of NW_005196730.1, read as the reverse complement.
AACTATGAGTTGTCGATTCGACTCTCGGGGCCGCAGCCGTTGCTGCCCCCGCCCCCCCCCTCGGGTTCGTCAAGCGCCCGCCGTTTAAGTTTCGGGCGCTCATGCCTAAGTGAGGGTGTGAACGGGACTACGCCCCTCCCTGAGAACGAGCAGAGAGAGAGAGAGAGAGAGAGAGAGAGAGAGAGAGAGAGAGAGAGAGAGAGAGAGAGAGAGAGGGTGGGTCGGCGATCTGCCTGCATGCGTATCAGATCATTATCTAGCTCGTTGCTGTCTCTCCCTCGAATACCGTTGAATGCAAGTCTGATGAAAAAGAGAAAAACAAGCCGGGTGGTTGCCGACCCCACTTCCAACTCGCCCGCCATGCGGCTCTGCATCGCCTCTCCGACGCCAAAGGAGGTCGTCAAGCCGGCAAACGGCGAATGCCTCGCTGCGCTCGCCAGCCTCCGCGCCGCCGTCTCCGCCGTCCGCGCGTGCGCTGCCGGGTTTGGCCCCGACGAGGCCTTCACCGCGCGCGGGCTCGCCGATCACCTGCACGCGATGTTCCCC
>NW_005196731.1:0-1388 GCF_000372725.1 Emiliania huxleyi CCMP1516 | reverse complement strand
GGCATACCTCGGCACCCCCTTGCACGGAATTTCAAAACGCCCAGGTACCCTGCTCAGACCGGCGAAGCGCCACACAGTGCCACGCAGTGCCGCACAGTGCGGCGTGCGCGCGGGCGTGCGTGCGCGGGCGTGCGCGGCGTGCGCGGGCGTGTGCGCGGGCGTGCGCGCGCGTGCGCGGCATGCGCGGCCAGGGCGCAGGCAAGTGCCCGAGGGTATGGGGGTGGGCGCCACCCTGGGGCTACCCGTAGCATCGTCGGCTCAGTGATGGGTATCCCTTCCATGGAAACAATTTGGCATGCCCCGCGGGATCCCGGAACCCGTGTGTGTCTCGCGCCTTGCGGGGGGGGAGCGGAAAGGAGGAACCTCTTCCCAAGAGCACCACTCTTGGAGCGCCGCCACTACCACCCAGAGCGCTGCAAGCAGCGCCGGGCAATGACGGCCTACCGCCCACCCAGCCCCCCCTCGGCACACCCCGGCAGCCAATGTGTGACGGCTCGAACCCGCTAAGCCATCCCGCAAGCGGGATGGCCCGCCACTCGAACCCGCAAGCGGGTGTACGAACCGCGAGCGGCTCGCACTCGTGACACGCAGGCGTCCGACAGACGGCGCCGGGGCTAGGCGACCGAGGAGGAACTACGGCAAGAACCGCACACCACCCGCTGACGAGCGCTCGCGGAACCCAGCCCGGCGGTGTCGCCTCGCTCGCGACGGAGAGCTGGTCATGGATCCGGCGCAGCAGCAGCACATCGAGAGCGCCGTCGCCGCCTTCTATTCCGGGTCGCAGGAGCAGATGGCGGCCGCCGACGGCGCTCTCTCTCAGGTGCGCGCCCAGTGGTGGGACGCCGGCCCGTGGCGGCTGCTCGAGGCGCTCTGCCTGGCCAACGCCGCGACACCGACCGTGCTCTGGGCGAGCGCGCTGACCGAGCAGTGGCTGCGGCGCCGCTGGCGCAGGATCTCGGAGCCGGACCGCGCCAGCTGCCGCCTCGCCGCCGTGCAGCTCGTCATCGGCGCTCAGCAGAGCCGTGGCTCGGGCGGGCGGAAGCGGCCATCCCTCTCCGAGAACTCGCTCAAGTCGTCCAAGCTCGAGCACCTGCTCGCCACGCTGCTGCGCGCCGACTGGCCCTCGGGCTGGCCCTCGTTCGTGCCGGACCTTGTCGCGGCGCCAGAGCCGAGGGTGTGGTGCGAGACCTCCTCACACCGGCCTGTGACGCGTCCGTGCCACGCCCGCAGGCGCCGCAGCTCGACGACCTCGCTCGGCTGCGCATCCTGCTGCTGCTCGCGGAGGAGGTGGGCGGAGGCGGCGGAGGCGGCGGAGGCAGCGGAGGCGGAGGCGGAGGCGGCGGGTGCCGAGGTGCGGTACGCGCAGTCTTTGCCGCAGCCGGCGCGGA
>NW_005196732.1:0-1388 GCF_000372725.1 Emiliania huxleyi CCMP1516 | reverse complement strand
AGCGAGTGGCATACAGCCTGACCATCACATCGTTCGCAGGCAATGACATCTTCACGCGGCGCCCGGATTCGCGGATGCACGCTGGGCAATCAATGCCGTTCACCACCGGGATTAGGAGTGTGCAGGATGATTGGCCCAGGCGCGCGAAAAGCGGAGGACACGTCAATCGCGAACGTTTATGGGCAATGTGGGGAAACATCATGCACGATGGGCAAAGAATTTTACAACGCACTCCCTCGCACGACACTGGGCACGGGACTGGCGAAGAATTTTGGCGTAAGAATTTTCGCATTGCCAAAAGAATTGTACAACAAAACTCCCTCTCACACACAACACCCTTGGGCACCGAGACGCCTCACGCCACACGCGACACGGTCAGTGTGACACGCGCGACGGACAGCGCGGGGACAGGTGTACGTATCACTATTAGAAGAGGAGACTAGCACTAGGAAGGAGAGGAGAGACGTGCAAAATGTGAGAAACATAGTCTGAGGGTATCCTAAAAGTTCGGCCGATTTGGGTCAAAACGCTAAAAGCGTAGAGTTGGGGCAAAACGACAAAAGTGGGCCCGCCCGGGGCAAAATGGTAAAAGGCTAACATACTTTTCTCTTTCAGATTACCCGCTCGCGGGCAAAATATCTCGTTTCAGCTTACCCGGACACGGACGGCTGCCTTGCTAGCTAGGCGCAAAGGCCGGACTCAGCGTGAACCTCGTCCAGACAGAGAGCGAGCACCTGCGGCATGTGTCCTAAGGAGAGCTCCCACTCGGAATCCCCGGCCTCGTTTGCTTGAATGACGCAGTCGTGAATCCGTACAACTCTTTCAGATTACCCGGCGCATCCCACTATATACCGGGTGATCTGGAAAAAGAATTTTCGCTCCCCGGGTAAGCTGGAAACGACATTTCGCCGTGTTGGGTAATCTGGAAACGACATTTTACCTATACGACCACCCGCGACGACGCGTCGACCGCACACGCCGCGACACGCGAACGTACGCGACACGCCGCATACGAGCGGGTGTGCTGTGCCAAGCAAGGGCCAAAGCAGCATACGTCAAGGTTATGCCGTTTCACTCACACGCGGCGCCTCTCACGGCGCCTCGAGCAGCAGCGCGTGCTCCGTCCGCCGGTTGCCCTGCAGCCGCTCCTCGACCGGCAAGTCGGACCGGATGGAGGCGCACGCCACCACCCGCATCCCCACCGCCTCCGCCGCCCGCCGCGTGGAGTCGAGCGTGTCGATCCCTCCGCCGTCGCCGATGACGACCGCCGCGCGGGCTCCGGGCCGCATGCTGCGCCTCGCCGCCCCCAGCCACAGCTCCTGGTCCCGCTGCCACGCGGCCCCGAAGCTCTGCGGGTCGCGCCGCATCGCCTTCCGCGCGCCCATCTC
>NW_005196733.1:3304-21150 GCF_000372725.1 Emiliania huxleyi CCMP1516 | reverse complement strand
GCGCCACACGAGCTCCTTGAGCGCCTCCATCCCGCGGTACTCCTTGCCAAAGGCGGAGACGCTCGACCAGCCCTCGTAAAAGTACTCCTCGAGCGACGCGTTGACGCGCGCCGCGCCGAGGCCGGGCCGCCACACGGCGTCGGTCGTGCGGACGACCCACTCGGCGCAGTGCTCGAGGAAGGTGGCGGGCGCGTCCTTGGTCGGCGGCTGCAGCGCCTCGTCCCCGCCCAGGAGGCAATCGTTGCTCCACGGTAGCGACTGGTCCGACGGCGTTGGCGGGGAGCCCGCTGCGCCCTCTGTACCCTCGCCCGTGGCGGCAAGCGGAGGCTCGTCGATAGGCCCGCACGGCGGCGGGACCACCGTGCGAACGAGCAGGTCGATTCCGAGCTGAGCGAAGAGGGCGGGCGTGTCGAACATGGCGTAGCCCTCCGTGGCAATGCCCCCCACCACGTGCCAGTGCAGGCCCACGCGCAGCCTCACACGCGAGCCGGTCGCCGCCTCGCCGAGGAAGCAGCCGCTGTGCGTGGCGTGCAGGTGGCCGTGCGCGGCGCAGTACGCACCCTCGCAGGAGAGGACATCGAGCTCGAAGGTGCGGCCGGAGAAGCCGCGGCGCAGCACGCCGATGAAGTGCTCGCGGTACTCGCCGCGCCCGCTCGAAAAGCCGACGCCCGACGGGCCGTAGAAGCGCATGTGCTCGTCCCAGAGCGGCCCGGCCGCGGCCGCCCCGCCCGGCTTCTCGAACCAGTCCTCGTCCAGGAGCACGCGCACCACGTCGCGGCTCAGCTCCGCCGAGGCGGGAGGCGTGAGCGGCGAGTATGGCGCCGGGATGCCGTCGATCCCCACCGGAGGAGCGAACCAGCCGTCGTCACGAACAGGTGCCACCGGCAGCACGCGGCGGCCCGCTTGGCGGAGCAGGTCGGGAAGGTCCAGCATCATCCAGTTGTACGCGATCTTGTCGCCCTTGAGCCGGTAGAAATCGCAGATGCGGATGAAGGCGGTGTCGTTGGTTGGCGGCATCCCGGCCAGCGGGCCATACCAGCGGCCTTTGGCGTACGTCGTGGTGGAGGCGGTCGCGTTCTCGGCGAGGAAAATGAGCTGGTTGAAGTAGACCTGCAGGCGTGGCACGCGTATGACAGGCGGCGCAAGCGGCGTGTGACAGGCGGCGCAAGTGGCGTATGACAGGCGGCGCAAGCGGCGTGTGACAGGCGGCGCAAGCGGTCGTTATGCTCGAGAGCGGGGCAAGTTTCCCACCTGGTCGAACGCGATGTTGAAGGGAACGTGCTCTCCGTCGAACCAGTCGCGGAGGCCTGTGAAGTTGCCGATGCCGTGCACCGTGTCATACACAAAGTCCTCAGTCCAGTAATCCTTCATGATGGCACTCCACGCGTCCCAGTCGTACACAGCCACGTGGTTTGCTATCACGTCATCCATTGCGCGGATGACTCGCTTGGCCACTGGAATCGGGTAAGGCAGCGCTGCCGCGCCGACCAGCAAAACGGCAAGACCGGTCGCCATCCCCCACAGCCGCGATGCGGCCTCGTCGATGCGATGGTCGCCTTGGCGATAGTCGCTTTGATGCGATGGTCGCCTTCGTAGCCACACAAAAGAAGAAATTCATCCGCCCCCCTTCCCTTTGTGAGCAGGCGCCTCGTGCAGGTGTGGACCCTGTCCTCCTCCCCTATCCCTCGTTTGAGTTGTCTGTTTTCTTTCTTTCTTTCTGCTGAAGGGGCGCCATCAGCATCGCCATCGGCAACCGCGACTTCGGGTTGGTAGCCGCCAAAGTACACAAAAATGTCAAAATCTGCCTGGGCGCGCAGTCTGGCGGGCCGCCGACCTTCACAGCTCAGAGCTCACATCTCGCTCCCGCATGCCGCCTCGGGGCCATGCCTGTACATACATGCACACAGAGAACAACAGTGGACAGAACTACTCCGAGTCTCCCGCCATCGCCTCCCGCGCCTTGGCGGTGAGCACGCGCGCTCGCTTCCCAATGAGCACGGCGGAGCCGCAGGGGCCGGTGTGCCCGAGAGGGCGGCCGCAGCCGAGCGTCCTCTTGCAGCTCAGGGCGTGCTTCTCTGGCGTCGACGGCACGCCGCCGCCGCCGCCGCCGCTCCCGCCCGCCGCCGCGGCAGCGCCGGCGCCGCTGGTCGAACGCCGGAATGGCCGCCGGGGCGATGGGGCGCCCTTGACGCTGCCGTCCCCTCCGTCCCCGGAAACGCTACCGCTGTCGCTGCTGCTGCCGCCGCCGCCGTCGCTGCTGCTGCCTGCCGCCCTGCTGGCACCGCTGCTAGTGCTGCGGCTGCCGCTGCCGCTGCTGCCGATACTGCTGCTGCGGGAGAGAGCCATGAGGGAGAGGGCTGCAACCACCTATAGGAGAATGGACGGTGGGCTGTGGACCGTGCGCTGCGTTCAGCGCCTGGCCAGAGAGTTTGTGAGAAAGTGGAGGGAGCGGCGGCAGAGGACGCGCAGACCCACCCGTGCGCGCACCCGTCTCGAGTGCTACGTTGCGATGACTTTGCGATGACTTTTGCGGCGTCTCTCGGATCTGGGGCAACCACCGGCGGCTCTGCGACGGAGAGTGCCTCGGAGGCTGCGGTTCGGCAAGCCGCCGCCTGGAGCGCCAAAAGTGCGCTGCGTTGCGTGCCGCCGCCGCCGCCGCCGCAGCCTCCGCCTCCGCCGCCGCCACCGCCGCAGCCCATCATTGCAAGGCTCGCAGCGCCGGCTTCCACCCCCGCCGCCGCGCTATTCCGCAGCGGCGGCCCACGAGCGGGCGCCTCCCGTGCCGTCCCTGCCGCCTCCGCCACCGACAGCGCACCGCCGCCACCGCCGCCGCTCTGGGCGTGCGCCTCTACAAGTAGCTCGAGCAGCAGACGCACCCGCACAAGCATCGCCTCCTTGGGGGGCGAAGAGGGAGGGGGGGGGAGGGGGGGTCGGAGACGGAGGTGTGAGAAGGGGGACGCGAGGCGAGGAGGAGTGGTGGGCGAAGGGGAGGGCGGAGTGAGCCAGGGGGAGATTGCGGGAGACGCCTGGGCGTGGGCGCTTGAAAGCGAGGCCTGCAACCGCTCGAGTGTCAGCATGAGCGTTTCGCCGGCCTGCTCCTCCTCGCGGAGCTCTTCGCACAACCGCGCCAAAGCCGACTCCGCGTTCGGCGCCCGCGACACGTGAGGGTCTTGGGGCGCCTCCGGTCTCCGCCGCTCGTTAGGCTTCGGGCGCTTGCGCATGATGGTCTTGGCCAGCGCGGGCGCATCGCGGCGGAACGACATGTGGTGCCACGTGTTGTTTGAGCCCGGGCTGATTGTGAATGAGTGCGCGTGAAGCGACCGTGAGAGAGACGGATAGCTGCAGTGGCCGAAGAACCTGGGAATGACGTCTCGAGCGAGCCGCTCGGGGTTGGTGACCCATACGTGCGTACCGTCCTCGCTCCAGCCGATGCAGTCGTGCCCGGAGGACACCAACTCGTGAAGTTTTGCGCCGAACGTGGGCACGAAAGGCATCTGGAGAGAGGCAGCTAATGACCCCACACACAGCTCCGTCCAAGATCAGATCGGTCTCGTCGTCGTTATGCTTCTCGATATCTCGTTCACAGATTGAAAATACCTCGCCTGCTCCAGTCCAGTTGCGCACGTATCGGGTTGAGCGTGCGGGCCGTATACAACCCGGCGGGAGCGAGAACTGGGCGATCGGCGAGATCGACCCTGGCGGCCGAAGGGCCTCGGAGGGTGGCCCAAATAGGGGTCACATGGCCCCTCCGCATCCTACGGGCTGATTTGCTTTGGACGAACCATTCCGAGTGGTCGAATAGGGGCGATCGGGCGTGCGACGGTGCGAGCTTACGGAAGAGACTCGGATGGAGGGAATAAAGGTACTTGACACAGTAAGTCCTTAGGACTGGTAAATTGGTGTGATCGTGAAAGCTGGTCAGCCGTGCGTCTTACGCATGAGTGGGAGCTGTTTGGCGGTCGGGTGGGTGCGGGGAGCTTGGGAGGCGAGCCGGTCATGCGTGCGGAGCGCGTTCGGGTACGGTCGGTGCGGTCCTCGGCGGTCGCGGCGTTGCCCGTTCGTGCCGTTCGACCGTTCGAGCCGGTCGGTATGCGTGACGGAGCGGTCTGTGAGGGCTGGGGCCGTAGGAGCTAACGTAACGAGGCGTGTTGTTCACTGATTACAAGTGCTAGTGCGCAGCCTCTAGAGTCCTAGTCTCGTAACGAAGCTCGTATTCTTGCATCTTAGATCTTGTGCCACATACGCACATAGTGGGTGAAACTTCTGGAGACGGGGAACTAAAGCCGCAAGTCAAATGAGCTGAGGGAAGGACAAGGAGTCCAGCACCAGCATCCAGCTCAACGCAACGAGAGTTTCAGATGATCAGAGACGCGGTGAAAAAACCGCTCGGCTGTGTAAAAACCGTATGTTCAATGTTGTACTGTACAGTAAGAGACTTTGTGTTAGAAACTGCGCTTCTGGGCCAGTCAGTCAGTTTCTAACGTCGGTTACAGATAAACTGATGGTCCCGGGGAGGAATGTGATGAAGTTTTCGAGCGGCACTGAGGCGCCCACCACCCTAGTCAGGAATGTGCTGACAATGTCTGAAGTGACAGCGACCTTGATTCCTTTTGGCTGGAATGGGTGAACTCCTGGGATGCAGCGCGCGTTCTCATGGATACGGCGCACCCGCTCGTCCTCCGAGAGACGCAGCGCGTCATGCGTATTTGCCAGCTCGATCTCACGGACGGGCTCATTATCAAAAGTACTGCACCTCAGACTCGCTGTGGCGAGCGCGGCCTGATCCTTGGATGTGCGCTTTGGTGGTATTAAAGATGGAGAATCGAATGACAAACTCTTTCGCATCACAAAAACTCGAAAAACCAAAGAAAATATTAAAAAAGATCTTCTTGCGATGTCCGACGACGTCGACGATCCCCCCCGCAGCAGCCAAAAGCTGCTCCCTCGAACCGCGGCCGACTCTTGTCTACCATCGCGGCCGCAGGCCCGCAGCTGTTGAGCTCTCCAGAACGCAGAAGAATGGTGCCTCATATGCTGCCTTCTCCCTGCGGATGCTGCCGGCGAGCCTGGCGGTCCGCTGTACTACAAGGAAGTGTTGACTCGATTCTACCTCGAATTCTTCTACCCCCACGACTCGGAACGCGAATGTGACAGGACCATCGGGTCCTTCAGCCACCAAAGTGAAATCACCCGAGAGCAGCTGAGCCTGCCTCTGGCCTCGCCTCCCACCTCTCCTTCAGGCATTCGTGGCATCCTATGGGTCGTCCAGAGTATCGACCTCTGGCGAGTCAGCCAGCCCCACTTTGAGGGCGCCATGAAGTACAGAGATCGCCACCTCGCTGGCCTCTCCGCAAGGCCCCCCGACCGCGTCGAACTCATCGGCGCGGGCTCTCTCGGCTACGGGACCGGCCCCAGCTTCGGCTGAGGGCTGACAAGCTGCCGAGCCCAAATCACTGTGAGAGTCGTGATTTCTTGTTGGTTTTCTAAAACCTCATTGATGTTGCTAAAAATCTCTCTCGAGGACAACAGGGCAGTCTGGACACGCACGCATCACGGGGGATGTCTTTCATTGTTACCGGCTCGCCGTGGTTGCTCCGCCGCTGGACAGCCCTCTCCACCACCCTCGCCACAGGGATGTACCACTTCCAGATGAGAAAAAAGTGGAGCTCGCTTCAGATTGTCGATCAGCTTCCGTGGGCGACGGCGCCCTTCGACGACCTGTCGATCAGGCCAATGTTGCTCCTTTCGGCGCTTCAGCCGCATCGCGCGGGCACGCGCGCCGCGGCGCCGGTGCTGCAGCAAGACCGGGCCACGCAGAGGCTCGGCGTCGCCCCGCCGGGCGAGTACCCCATGGGCGGCTACCCGCCCCCTTTCCAGGGCGGCCAGCAGCAGCGCGGCTTTGCACAGCAAGGGTACCCGCAGCAGGGCGGGTACGGAGGCGGCGGGCGTGGACGATACGGGGGCGACGGCGCCGCGACGCCGGCGATGGCGGCACAGGCGGCGAGGGCGGCGGAGGCGGCGGCCGCTGCCGCAGCAGCCGCGGCTGCGAGGGCGAGGGAGATGGAGTTTGAAGCCTTCCAGCAGCAGCCGGGGTACCCCCCGCAGCAGCGCGGCGCGTCGGGGTATCCCCCGCGGCAGGGCGGTGCATCGAACTACCCCCGGCAAGGCGGGTACGGCCAGCAACGAGGCAAAGCAGTCTATTCGACGGGATGCCGCCAGATGAAAGGGACGGCAGACCGCTCATTCCTTGTTGCTGTCGTGTAGGCGGATACCCGCCCCAGGGTGGCTACGGCGGCCCGCCGCGCGGCGGCGGCTTTGGCGGCCAGCAAGCCCCCCCGCGGGAGGGCGGACAGGGGGGCTACGCCCCTCCGCGGGGCGGCTTTGGCGGCCAGGGCTTCCCGCGGCAAGGCGGGCAGGGGTACCCACCTGCCCAGGGTCAGGGCCCAGGCGGGTACCCGCGGCCAGGACAGCCCGGCGGGCTCGGCGGGCAGCAGTACGGAGGCGGCCAGTACGGCGGCAGCGGGCAGCAGTACGGGGGCGGCGGCCAGTACGGAGGCGGGCCGCAGTACGGAGGCGGGCCGCAGTACGGAGGGCAGTCCGGCTATGGCGGGCAGTCCGGCCGGGGCTACGATGGCGGCGAGGGCTTCGGCGCTGAGATGCCGATGCCCGGCCGCGAGAAGGAGTACGAGGACTGGATGAAGGGCGGCGGTGGCATGGGCGGCCCCTCCGGGCCCGCCTCCCGGCCTCCACCCATCGACGACGACCGCCGCAACCGCTCACCAGGATTGAAGAACAACTTTTACGACATCCCGACCTCGGACTTCAAGCGGCCCTGGACCGGCGCGCGCCGGTAGCTGTTGCCATCGGGCATGGTGCGGCGACAGCAGCACACCCATCGCTGGCAGCGATGGAGAAGGGTGTGGCGGGCGGGCGGCGCGGTGAGGGAGCTTCGAGCCGACTTGCAAGAACGACCTTGGCTTCAAATCGCGGTGCGCCCTCGTGTAAAACGCGTGCGTGTGTCATGTGTGTGTATTCTCCTCTGGCTGGGCGGTGGGGGTGGCGTGCGGACGCGCCAGTCATGGAAATCTCTAGTCTTTCTTACATCTTAGAGAGATTGAGAGCGGACGGACACGGTGAGACCCCTGAACCGCTGAACCTGAAGATTTCCGGGCAGATCTCAGTCTCTAGTTTCCCGCCCTTGAGATCTCCAGTCTCGCTCCCAATACGTGCATCACATTTGTGACGGTGTCACAACTTTGATCAACCATATCTCGATAACTACCATGTCGTTGTCGACGCTCATGAAAGTCTCGGACTCTCCCCATAGAGCCGTACCCCAAAGTCTCACTAGGAACTAGGTGTAACCGCCGAGCCATGGCGCGCGTAGCTATGACAGGGACCGCGGCCGCGGAACCGGCGGCGGACGGGGCTGGCGCGCAAGCGCCGGCCACCGTCGTGCCGCCGGGGAAGCGCAGCGGACGCTGGAATAGCTCCGATCGCGCGCAACTGGAGGACGCGGTGGGTGTCGCAAGGTTGTTCGGTGCGTCTTGTGTCAAGGTGATAAGGCCTGGCTACGCGACATCGAGGTCGACCTGAAGCACGAGAAGGCCGCGGGCGACCGCGAGTCGGTGAAGAGGCGGCGGAGCGCTCGTACATCGAGCGCACCGCGCCGAAGGAGAAGGAGCTCACAGATGAGCAGCTCGCGGCAAAGGCCGCGGCACGCAAGGCCAAGAAGACCAGGCAGAGAGAGCGCCGGGCGAAGGAGGCCGAGCGCGCCGCGAGCGCGCCGCGAGCGAGGCCGAGCGCGCGGAGCGCCCGCGCGCGCAGCTACGCACGAACATCGAGTACGTGATGGACGGGCTACGGTCTGCAGCTGCGCGGGCGCGCAGCCAGGCGGGGTCCAAGACTCGGGTCACCTATTCGCTGCCCCCAGAGAGGGACGACGGATATCGGCGCGGCCCTAGCGTGGTGTGCGCCACGGTCCCCCAGGGCACCGTGGCGACGACCGTCGCCTCGGACTGGCTCGCGAACGAGCTGGCCGAGCACGGAGAGATTGATGCGGCATGCCGCGACAAATATGTCATGCACCTGATGACGGCCGCCGGCGCCTCGGCGCCGGCCGACGCCGTGTTCAGGTTCACGGCTGGCGAGGCGATGCAGACCGAGGACGACGACGAGGACACCGACCGCTCCGAGGAGGGGAGGGTGTCCGACTTGTAGCTGGCCTCACCCATATCTTACCCTCTGCCCCCCCCTCCTGCGACCCCCCAGGCTAGATGGAGTAGTCACAGATAAGCCGGATGAAGATTCTGCCCCACACAGCCCCTTACCCCTTCACCCTCGCCTCGCTGCTTGGTGTTTCTCTGAACACGTAGACGACCACGCTGTGGGGGTTGTGTGCGGGTTGTGTCTGGGAGGGAGGGAGTGGGGTGCAGGTTGTGCTCACCCACGGCACCGGGCCGGTGCTTGCACTTTGAATGCCGTGGGGCTCCTGCCCGTGTCCCGGGCGTGGAGATGCGAGGGTCGCCCCCCCTTGCCCCACCACTTTGTGTGTGTGGAGACGTTTACCTTACCTTACCTCTTACCTCATGTGTCATGAAAGTAGGCGCAATGCATCGGGCGCCGGGCGCCCAGTTGATTGCGCCTACTTTCATGAGAGAGAGCGTCGACAAGCACAAGAATCAAGATAGTTATCGAGATATGGTTGATCAAAGTTGTGACACCGTCACAAAAGTGATGCGGGAGCGAGACTGTCTCCAAAATCTTCGTCGTACGTCGATATACTTCAGCCACGAAATCTCAGTCTTCCCGTCGCTCGGTGTGAGTTTCTAGAGGAAGCGCGTGAGATCTCAAAAGTCAAATGGCCAAGATTTTCCTTTTCGCTTTGGGTATTGGGAGTTTGAGATTTCGGTGGAGGAGAGACTGAGACTGCAAGCAAGAGAGATTCCGTTTTCGATGCAGAATGCTGTGAACTTCCTCAACCTTGAACCTTCCAACGCCTTTATCCTCCTTTATCTCGCATCGTTCGAAAAACATCGCTTGCGGGACCACCGAAATCTAGGGCAGCGTGACTCGAGATTTGAGATTGAGACTGATAGCAGCACGCTCGGCTTGCAATGCTTTGCGCCGCCGACACCTTGAGGAGCGAGAGCACGTCCGAGAGCGCAAAGAGCGCGGCGTCCAGCGGCGGCGGCGACGGGAAGTCTTCTTTCGCGAGCCGCTCGTCGAGCCACGTCTTGGCGGCGGCGCCGCCCGCCGGACACCTTGTCAAACTTCTTGATGATCTTTTTCCATGCATCATGGCCATGATGTTGATTCGAGCACAGCGATCCAGCTCGACAATCGCAGTCCCCGCTGCCTCGACATTGCGTCCCGACGCCTCGAGGTCCAGGTTAGCGGTGCAGAGCGAGAAGTGGATCCGCGCGCGAGTGTCGCTTCGATGGATGTGCGTCAAGGACTGGCACGCCCCCCGATTTGGGCCATCCCCTTGTCCAAAGTTCGAGTGATAGCCAAAGATACACTTGACTATACGTTTCAAAGATACAACATTATACCATTTCTCCGGTGTATCTTCGTAGATACACGGAGGAGTGTAGATCTATCTTCTCTCATGACACGAACCTCCCTCCTTGGAACCTACCTCCCAAGGGGGGGGGGCGTGCCGGTCTTGATGTGCGTGACTGGCCTCCGGCGGACAAAATTTGCGACGCGCTTCCAGTTCAAAGGAGACAATGCGCAGGAAGCCCACGCACGGGTCAGTCTCTTCGCCTCCCGCGGAAATCTGAGCCGCCAGGGTGTCGCCGGCGGCGGCGCGAAGCTGCTCGGGCCGGTCGAGAACCTCCTTCAGACTTGCGTAAGCGATGTAGTGGTTGCGGAGATCGATGGGCGCGCGGCTCACGGCCTCGGCGATGCGCTCTCCAAAGGCGACCATCGTTGGCAGCGACGTCGGGGGAAGGAAGGATAAAGCCACAGCTGTGTACCAAGCGAGCACACAGATACCCCTCGAAGCTTTCGGGCGGCGTCCTCGGCGTCTCACGATTCGATTCCAAGGCGGGCGGTGACCAGGCGGTGACACCGGTATACACAGCGGCAGCCCTCTTGAGAATCGTGCTTTTGGGGTGATTTTCGAAGGGCGTAGGGCGAGGTCTCGGCCGCCGCTCACGCCAGCGAGTCCCCGTTGCCCAACCCCTCAGGGGTGAAACCCACCGCTCTTCATACTCGTTTATTCACGAGGCGACCCCAGGGAACCGTGGGCAGGTTCCCTAGGGGCGTGCTGTGAACAAACAGCGAAGAAGACGCCTGCGGTAACTTGCGGTGAAACCAGCACGTCTCCGGGTTGTGCACCTGGGTTGTGCCCACGAGTCCTCGTTCCAGTCGCCCCGGTCCCGAGCCCGGTGTGCACCGCAGCGTGACCACGCTCGTCGCCACCCTTTCGGTCTCTTGCGCGTGAGCGGAGCGACGCCGCCCAGCGCGGTTCGCTGTGAGCCACACTCTCGACCGCGCCACACTCTCGGCAGAGAGCTCGCAAGTGCCACATGGGTGCAGCCGCCGGGCCAAAGATCGCTCTCTTCACCACCTACACCAGCGACTATCAGGCCGGACCGCTCTGCAGCCGCGTCAACCAAGCTTACGCCACGCGGCACGGATACGGCTGGGTCGAGGCCGTGGGCGATCCGTCTCGCCGCAGAGCCGCCGGCCACGACCCGCCGGCTCGTCACCCCACCTGGGACAAGGTCTCGCTGCTGCTCGAGCTGCTCGATGGGCTTTTGGCGGGCGCCTCGCCGCGCGGCCTCTCGCCGGCGACGACACACCTCTTGTGGATCGACGCGGACGCCGTTGTCCTGCGGCACGAGCGGCGGTTGGAGGAGCTTCTCGACTCGCTCCCAGCAGGCGCGCCCACGACGCCCTTCTCCTTTGACCCGCCGGCCCCGCCCCCCTCCGCCTGGCGACTCGCCTCCCGCTGATCAAGTAGCCGGCTCTGGACGCCTCTCTCCGTGCCAGAGCCGGAGGATACCTCAGCGCACAAGCCTCGCGTCGCGTGAGCAGTGCGCCGCGGCCCGGACGCACCGGCGCGGGTGCTTTATACGCGCGTCCACATCCGTCAACGTCGCTTCTCCCGCTCCCTTCGCCGCGCGGGCCCGGATGCCATCCCCTCTCGCGCCGACCCCGAGCCTCCCGGAACCTTCCCGGAACCTTCCCACAGACGTCGAGCTCCTAATCGGCGAAGACCTCACGCTCGCCTGCCTAGAAGCGGAATACGCATTCTTGGACTCCAACCAGCGCTCGGGAGGAGACGCGTTCAGCTGTGATCGACCGTGTTCAGCCGCATTCCCTGTATTCGCGTCGCTCGTATTCACACTCGGTATTCACACGGTGCTCGGATACACTTCACGACACCGTTGTCCCGCCCTGACGTTGGCGTATTCAGCACGTAGGCTCGCCTGCGCGCTCAACGCCGGCGTGTGGCTCGTGCGCGTGTCCGAGTGGGCGCGCTCGCTGTGGCGCGACGTCTGGGCCGCCGACGCGTCGCGCCGCTTCTGGCAGAGGCCCCACCACGAGCAGTCTTGCCTGCTGCACCAGCTGGCTCTCCGCGGGCAGCCGCTCAAGCAGGCCTGCCCCTTCCACTCCTTTGCGGGAGGCCAGCTCCTCAAGCTCTCGCAGCGCGTCGCCGTCCTGCCGCGGCACGCCTTCAACACCAACCGCGGCGACGTGCGCCCGCACGGCCCGCATCGCGCCGCCCCCGCCCTCGGCGCCGCGCGCGAGGCTTGGCCGCCGTGGCGCGGCCAGCCCCTGCCCGCCCTCCCCCCCGCGGGAGAGCTCGTGCAGGCGGGCGGGCGCGGCATGGCGGGCGCGGCGGATGCGCGCTGCGAGTTTGTCTTCCACGCGGCCGGCCGGCCGGCGGTCCTCGGCGCCGCGCCGGGCAAGCTCGAGGCGCTGCGCGCCATGCTCACGCACGCCGGCCTCGGCGGGTTCCTGAGGCACGGAGCGGCCGGCGCTGGCGAGGCCCCGGCGGCCGCCGACGGAGGGGCAGGCGGCGGGGAGGAGTCGCGCTTGTTCGGGTCCCTCGCACTCCTCGATTCGCTCATCGTCGCCACGCGCAACGGGGCGCTGCTTTCCGCTGCAGCTTGCCCGCCCGGAGCCGGACCTTTGAAGACGTGTGAGGCGGGGTAGCGGCATGGGTAGCGGACGAAGAGCTGCACTGTAATATAAATAAATAGATGCAGACGGACCCATGCGCCGATTCTCCTGCATTCGTCTGGTGTGCCGGCCTGCGAAGTGCGATGCCACTTGCCAGCCTGCGTGCCCGCTGCACCCACCCACCGTGCACACGTCGACTCGTGGCTTCGTGTATCAACAGCAGACACCATATTCCCGATCCCCACACGCCTTGGCTTCGGTGTTTTCCAGGCGCTCTGCGGCGAGATACGGCTCTACACACGTACACGTGGTCGGTCACAAGGAACAATACGTATATTTGAACAAAAAGGAGCAGTGTCCAGTGAGAGTGACGGAGTCCGCAGGAGCAGCAGGCAGCACCGCAGGTTTGAGTTCTACACCACGTACGGTACGTATAGCTTGACCGCAAAGCGTGCCGGCCGAATGAATTACGCCGGCCACACGGGAACACCATGATTCATCTACTCACTGTGGGTGGCCCACTCGCAACAACTGTGTCGCCATCAACATGCACTGTTCCGCAGTGAGTGAGTGCTTCCTCTACGTCTGCGCGTGATGCGCCGACCAGCAGCGCCCCCATCTTTGTAACCAGCTCGCCACCTTCACCGCCGCCCTCACTGCCGCCAGCTCCACCGGCAACCTCAGAAGCAGCCTCGCCGCCGGCCCCACTGTTAGCGGCGGTAGCGGCGGCGGCGGCAATGGCGGTGCCGATGGCCTCGCCGCTGCCAGCCTCGCCGCCCGCGGCTGCCAAAAGGCGCTCGATCCAACGCCGCGCCTCGGGGAGTGAGCGCGTAGCCACCGCCTCCCGGAGCAAATCGCGCGCGCGACAGAGTTCGGTCCGCAGGATGGCAAGGGTGGAGGCGGTGACCATGCCTCCGAGGTCTCTGGTCGGCTCGAGCGGGTCCTCAATCGCAAAGTGCTGCGCTGCCCGCGGGTCGAAGCATGGGCAAGAGGAGAGCGGCTGCAGCCCTCCGGCGGAGACGCACGCAGCGAGGGCCAGGCCAGCCGGCGATCGGTCCGACAGCAGCTGCAACGCGGTGTCGAAGAAGTTGGTGAGCAGCAGCGGGAGTCTCGGCGCGGGTAACGGGGCCGCCTTCCAAAACTTGCGCGCGGCGGCGGCGTTTCCGCAAAAGGAGTAGCTCACGGCACGGCCATCGGGCGTCCGCGCGGTGTTCGCGACCAAAGCCCACGGAGGAGCCAGCCCTTGGAGGTTGGGCAGCTGCCCGAGGTGCTGCAGGTGGCAGATGGCGAGAAGCGACCACGCGTAGCTCGACGGGAAGCAGTGCCGCGCCGAGCATACCCGCCGCGCCCTTGCCCACGCCTTGACCAGCAAGCAGAGCTGCCACGCACACTCGTCCACCTCCATGTACGTGCGAATCAGCCGCGTGTTGTCGAGGGCGATGACGTTCCCGACCGAGACGTCGACAACAAGATCCGAGGTGAGGACCAGCGGCGCTCCCGCAGGCGAGGACCAGTCGCTCGGGAAGGTTATTGTGCAGATCGGGACTCGCGCGGCGAGCACCGCCGTCGCCGTGACGCCTGGCACTGAGCCAAACGCGTCCGCAATGTCCGACAACAAGCGGCGCTGCAGCTCCGGCGGCAGCTCGAGCAGCACTGTCAAGTCGATGTCAGATGCGGAGCTGCCGAGCAGCGATGTGGCACTCCCGTAGGCGAGGACCAGCGGCGCTGGACTGTGTAGCCGCGCCGCATTTTGCGCCACCAGCTGCGGCGGCGCCGAGGCGAGCCACGAGCGGCAGAAATGGTCTAGCTGCGGGACGGTGCGCGAGAAGATCTTGTCGCGGCGGTCTCTCGCGTACCCACTCGGAGGCTCAAGCCTCGCGCGCGCCTCAAGCGCCCTGCCACACCAGATCGGAGTCCGCTGGCCGGCGGCGGCCTCCGTCGCACTACTCGACCCGTGCGCGCCGTCCTCCATGCGCTTGATCGCAACCACCGCGCCGCCCGCCGCGCGCAGATTGCGCATCCCCTGCTCGCGCAGCTGCTGGGCCTGCGCACCGGGGCGGGGAGCGGGTGGGGAGCGGGCGGGGAGCGGCGAGGCGGCGTGGCGCTATGGCGGCCTTCTCCGCCAGCTTGGCGGCCTTCCTCTCCGCCTTGCTCGACGGCTTTTTCTTTCCCGCCGTTGTGCCTGTGGCGGCGGTCGAATCCGCCGCCCGCTCGTCCAGCCTTCCGCTCTCCTCGAGCGCCGCCACAGGCACCACCCTGACGCCGCCACAGGCACCACCCCGACGCCGCCTCTCCTCGAGCGCCGCGGATGATGGGGATGACATCGGCGATCCCGGTTGACTCGACTGCACCCGGTTGATCCCCACCCATCATCAGAGAGGGTTCCCTCACACGCCTGCTTGGAGGCGCAGGTGGAGGTGCTGCACCCCTCCCCTACCCCCACGGTACCTCCACCCATCCGACAAAATCGCGAGTGGACCTCCGGGTTCGGAAAAGAGAGGGACAAGAAGTCGGTCTTGAGCAAGTGCTTGCTCGTTGTGGTGTGGCCCTGCGGGCTGCGCCGGGGCCCGCCCCGCTAGATCCGCTTTTGCGCGACGCCCGTTGAGGAATGACACGCTCCCTCGGGGCCTGTGGTCCGTTTAAAAATCGGCTTTGCGAGGCAAGACATGCTCTGTGTTGCACCTGACTGCTGACTCCTCTCACCGATCCAGCGGGGGCCTTATTGTTCCCGCAGCCACGGGCGCCCTCGGCCCCACCCTGCCGCCTCGTCCGGCGGCGGCTGATCCTCGCCTCGGCTGGCCGCCCGCAAAAGCGGCCGTCCCCGACGGCTGCCTGCCCACCGGCCGCCGCTCTTGCGCCTCCTTGCGCGCCCGGTCGGCCGTCTCAGCCGCCTCATCATACAGCAGCTCGAACTCGCCTATACCGCACGCAAGCCGGTGGGGCGTGAACGCGTGTGACGCCCGCCGCGTCACGAGAGCCGCCGGGCTCGCCGTGGCGGGCAGGCACCTCGCCGCCCTCACCCGGCGTATGCCGCATAATGGCGGCGCCGCGGCCGTGCTCGAGAAAGTCGCGCGGGACGGCGAGGTCGAGCACCTGTGCGGGCGGTGGCAGTGGTGGGGAGGGTGGCGACGGGTCATGGCAGGGGCGGCGCGAGCAGGGGATAGGTTGATGGCGGGATATCGTCATGGGTTTCTCGGCTTTGACTCCATCTCGACGTCACCTCGGCAATGAGCTGCATCTTGAGCAGCATCGTGCAGGTTGATGCCTCGCCAGCCCCGCCGTCTACACGCCGGACGGTGACACTAATCCCTCAACTGGCGTCCTGCTGTTTGTTGCGCGTACTCCTCGTACCTCATGTATCTGTGAACGTGAAGAGAGTGGTACCAGCACTGTGGGTCGTTGCGGCACGCAAGCGGCAAGGGGGGCCTCCCGGACGCATGATCCTAGCCCAATACATCCCACGGAGCACATCTCGATTTTTGATAGAATTAAATCCACTGCCCGGGCACGGTACTAATGGTCGAGTTTTGGCCCGGTGCCCTTCACGGCACCAAACCGCCGCTGCCCTTCACGGATCCCTTCACGGCCTTGTCGAAGCCGGAAGGGCCGTGTGCACGCTCCTCCCGCTCGGCTGCCCGCAATGATCGCCGACATCGAGCTGCTTCCTGATGCCAGCAACGAGCTGAAGCAGGCCATCAAAACAGCCGTCTCAGGCACGGGCCTTTCCCACACCGTGCATGCCCACGGAGCAACGGTGAAGGGGCAGGCAGAGGCCGTGTGGACTGCGGCGCGCGCTGCGTTCGACGCATGCATCGCCGCCGGTGCATCCACGGAGACGGTGCTCCTCAAGATGCGCTGCGGCGATGGTGAAAATGGAGCAGCCGCCTCGGCAGTCAAAACCACCGCCTCCGCTGCCGCCACAGCAATGGTCCCGCAGCGCCCAAGCCCATTCGGCAGCGGTGTGCGCAAGCTCCAAGTCGTCGACTGCCACTGCGGTGGCGAACCGGCGCGCGTCATCGTCGGTGGCATGCCGCACGTCCACGGCGCTTCCATGGTGGAGGTGCGGCAGCGCTTTGCAAAGGCGCGGGACAGCCGAGATCTAGCCGAGGTGCCGCCGAGATGTGGGAGCGCTCAGCAGAGGCGTCACCCTCGTGCACGCCCCACGAGCAGCGCCCGCTGCTCACGCCGCGCGGTGTGCGGTAGGACTTCGACCACTACCGCGCTCTCTTGCTGCACGAGCCGCGCGGCTACCCGTGTCAGAACGCCGACTTTGTCCTGCCTGCGTCCCTAGATGCGGGAATGCAGCTCCGAGCACTCCGACGAGCACGCGAGAGGACGCGCATTCCACTGTGGCCCGCTAGATTCCGCTGCATTCCGCCGCGTTTGCTCTACTCGTGTTCTCTCGGTGAGTACACGGCACGAGGCCGTGTTCCCGCCCTGGCTCTGGCGTTCGGCAGTGGCTCTAGTGGAGAGGCGTTCTCTGCAGTGACTCTATGGCAGTACCTCTGGCGTCCGGCAGTGGCTCTCGCGTCCGGCAGTGACTCTGGCGCCCTCCCGCTGCAGGCCTCCGACACGGCCAGAGGCGGCGTTCGGCGTGGTGGTGGCGGAGCAGGGGAAGATCTACCCTGCCATGTCGGGCCACAACGTGATCTGCGTCGCCACTGCCCTCCTCGAGACTGGGATGGTCCCGATCGAGAGAGGCTCTGCCACCACGACCTTCCACCTCGACCTGCCGGCCCCGAGCTCCTAGATGCGAGATCACACGAGATCACACGAGATCACACGAGATCACACGACCTCTCACCTCGACCTGCCGCCCCCGAGCTCCTAGATGCGAGATCACACGAGATCACACGAGATCACACGAGATCACACGAGATCACACGACCTCTCACCTCGACCTGCCGGCCCCGAGCTCCTAGATGCGGGAGAAGAGCACCCCAATGTCTCTCCCGCTCTCCCCCTCCCTCCTCTCCACTGCCTCTCCTCTCCACTGCCTCTCCTCTCCACTGCCTCTCCTCTCCACTGCCTCTCCTCTCCACTGCCTCTCCTCTCCACTGCCTCTCCTCGGCGTACTGCCTCCCCTCACTGCTGCCCCTCAATTAGCACTCGACTCGGCGGTCTTGCACCGCTGTCGCGCGATGCTCTGAAGACACAGCACGAGACTGCACTCCCACCCCCAGCTCCCCTGCATCCACATCCATGTCCATGCACCAGGCTGGGCTGGTGCAAGTCAAGGCGCAGTGCGAGCACGGCAAGGCGACGCAGGTCGAGCTGCGCAACGCGCCCGCCTTCTGCCGCCCTTGCGACATGGGCGTCGAAGTCGACGTGCCGCTCGGCGTGGGCAAGGTGACCGTCGACATTGCGTACGGCGGCATGTTTTACGTCATCGTCGACGCCGCTTCGGCCTGCGCTCCTCGCTGCCGTGCCACCCGGCCACCGCGCGTGCCTCGCCTCACACCCGGCTGCTCGGGGTGCTCTCCAGGTGGGGCTGGTGCTCGAGCCGCAAAACGGGCGCGAGATTTGCAGGATCGGCGCCGCCTCCTCCCGCCGCCCCTCCCCCCTTCCCGCGCCCTTCCCGCGCCCTTCCCGCGCCCCCGCCCCTGCCTCCTCACCTCCTGTCGGCACCGGAGGCGCAGGCTCGGAGAGATGATCAAGGTCGCAGCTCGAGAGCAGCACCCGGCACGCCGATAAGGGGGAGAGGGGGG
>NW_005196733.1:0-3204 GCF_000372725.1 Emiliania huxleyi CCMP1516 | reverse complement strand
CGGCGACGCACACCGGCATGCTCGACCGGTCTCCCTGCGGCACCGGCACGTGCGCCATCATGGCCGCGCTGCATGCGCGCGGCGAGCTGCGGGTCGGCGAGCCTTTCGAGCACTCGTCCATCCTCGGCACCAAATTCATCGGCCGGCTGCACGAGGAGGTTGTGGTGGGGGGCGGGGGAACCGAGCCGGTGCGGGCGGTGGTGCCGACCATCTCGGGGCGGGCGTGGATCACGCAGCACGCGACGGTGGTCTGCGACCCTTCCGACCCCTTCCCAGAGGGCTACAAGGTTGGCGACATCTGGTAGTCAGCGGTCAGCCCACCCAATCCTCGTGGCACCGCCCCTGCCGGGAGGGTCAAATAAGCTTAGGTTTGCGTAGATCGGATCGGATTCACATTCAGTGCGGGCTCTCAATACATTTCCAGCAAGGTTATATTGTTCGATTTAAAGAACTCATCAAACACGAAACAGACACTCCGACACCGCAAAAAAATGTAATCGTTGTAATTTTATGACGATAACACGTGTTGTGTGTTGAAGTGTCAAGTGAGGGCATTGGACAAATGGAAAAAATATGAACGCACGACACTGCGGGGTGGACGGCGCACGCACACACAACCTCTTGTTTTCAGATCGTCTGATGGACTTCCGCATTGGCCCTCTCTCCCGCCGTCGTAGTCGCAGTCGTTGTAGCGGTCGTCGTAATGGCGGCAGTAGAGCTAGTTATGGCCGCTGAGCCAATCCAGGGCACGCTTACACACCAGACGCAACCCGTAGGTCACCCACCCCGAGATCGACTACCCCGGCCCAGACATCCTCGCCTTCCGCGACCCCGCCGTCCGGCTTCCGGGAGGAGGCCTCGCCGCGCGCAATGCCGTCGTCATGTCCAACGGCAGACCGCCCCAGCGCGCGCTGCAACCCGGACACCGCTGCCCGGAGCCGCGCACGCGACCGCGTCGCCCGCGCGCCGCTCCGGCGAGCTGCGTACCTTCCCTTCCCTCCCTCTGCCTTGCCTCAGGCGAGCTGCGGTGGGACGACCCGGCGACGCACACCGGCATGCTCGACCGGTCTCCCTGCGGCACCGGCACGTGCGCCATCATGGCCGCGCTGCATGCGCGCGGCGAGCTGCGGGTCGGCGAGCCTTTCGAGCACTCGTCCATCCTCGGCACCAAATTCATCGGCCGGCTGCACGAGGAGGTTGTGGTGGGGGGCGGGGGAACCGAGCCGGTGCGGGCGGTGGTGCCGACCATCTCGGGGCGGGCGTGGATCACGCAGCACGCGACGGTGGTCTGCGACCCTTCCGACCCCTTCCCAGAGGGCTACAAGGTTGGCGACATCTGGTAGTCAGCGGTCAGCCCACCCAATCCTCGTGGCACCGCCCCTGCCGGGAGGGTCAAATAAGCTTAGGTTTGCGTAGATCGGATCGGATTCACATTCAGTGCGGGCTCTCAATACATTTCCAGCAAGGTTATATTGTTCGATTTAAAGAACTCATCAAACAGACACTCCGACACCGCAAAAAAATGTAATCGTTGTAATTTTATGACGATAACACGTGTTGTGTGTTGAAGTGTCAAGTGAGGGCATTGGACAAATGGAAAAAATATGAACGCACGACACTGCGGGGTGGACGGCGCACGCACACACAACCTCTTGTTTTCAGATCGTCTGATGGACTTCCGCATTCCGCGCGGTCTCCCTCTGTCACGCTCAGAGGGCGGCGCCACCAAAGGTGGCGGCGGCGAACGAGGAGCGGCGAAGCTTAGCGCACGATCGCTCTGCCCTGTGGCGAAGTTTGGCCGCAAAGCTCGCAGCCTTCAGGCCGACGCGCGCGGTGGACAGGGCCTCGCCACCTGCCGACTCGATGAGTATCTTCTTCATGTGCTCGACAGCCTTTTGCAGCTCCCCTTGCGGGACGACAGAGCTGGAGATGGTGATGCACATGCGGCCGTCGACGCAAACGCAACAGACGAGGAAGTAGGTCGCCACGCTGTAGGTTGGCGCCCAGTGGTACGTCACGCCGCCAGCGCCCTCGTGCATCGAGCGTAGCCCGTAATTGTTGAACCAGAAGATCTTGCGCGGGTTAGCGCGATACCCAGACATGCCGTAGACAGTCTGGTTGATGAAGCTCCACGCCGCGTTGCCGGAGAAGCTCTCGATGTGCTCGATCAGGCCGGTTAGAATTTGGACGCCCACGACTCGCTGCTCAGCTCGTCGAGCGTCGGACGGGTGCCGAGGCCAATCAGCCAGTTCCCGCACACGTTGCGCTCAACCTTTGGCATGTAGTAGCGGCTCTGGCAGCTGACCTGCGTGAGGAGGATCGGCCGCTCGACCTGGTACTTTTTCGGAACGCTCTTCGCAGCTTCCGCGCTGGTCGTCATGAGGTGAGCAAACGGCTTCAGCTTCCTCGCCTTGAGTGCAGCGGTCATCTTTGCTGTCTCCTCGAGGCTGAGCGACTCGATGACTGAGCAGCACTCGGGACTGGCGCACCCGAATGCGTCGAAGAGCTCACGCGAGAGAAGCCACCGGCCGTACTGCACCGCCATCGTGTAGCTGGTCCCGACCGCGCAGCGCAGCGCCGGCAGCGCGCCAAGCTTCTTCTTGAGCTCCTCGTTCTCGGTGTCGAGCCGCAGGTCGAGCTCGGGAGAGCCCACTGTAGGCCGGACAAGCGGCGCCTCGCCGTCGTAGTACGTGGCGACGAAGCCCTTGATGAGGTTGAAGCAGGAGGTGCCATCGAAATCGCGAAAGTTCGTGTATCCGACGACGAAGGTCTTTGACGGCGCAGTCAGCACATGCACGTAGTGGACCTTGGCCGTGGACGCCAGGTCCGTCATGCGGTACTTGTGCCACACCTCTGGCTTCATCACCGTGTCGGGGATGGTAGTGACTAGGATCCGTGCCTCTTCCTCGGCAAAGCCGTTGCGCACGCGGAAGGCATCGAACGCCTGCTTGGCCTTGGCCTCGTCCCACGGCTTGGGGAGCTCAGTGACGTTGCAGACGTCGACGAGAGAGAAGAGCTTCCGAATGATGCGGTTACTGAGAGGCAGGGTCGTGCTAGCGGCGAGGCCATGCGCGCCGCCGTGGTACGTGTAGGCGATGAACCAGGTCCACAAGTTAAGGAAGAGGGACACGCAAAAGCGACGATGCCAAGTGGGACCCACATCAAAAGGCTGTGGCGTTCAGGATGGGTCCGGAGTTCGTGCAG
>NW_005196734.1:0-1388 GCF_000372725.1 Emiliania huxleyi CCMP1516 | reverse complement strand
CCTGACCTTCCCGGAGGCTGACGAAGAGTACATCCAGACGTATGCTGGCGAGTGGGACCCCGATGAGATCGGGGAGCGCGAGAAGCAGGCCTTCATGGAGGCGCTCGAGGGGGCGAGCATGGGCACGGCGAACGACGACGCGTAAAGCCGCAGCGATGGATGAGAGGATGAGCCTGCTCTATGCGGTGAGGCGGTATTTACCCCTTCGCCTACAACATGTGTAGTAGAAGAGTCGTAAATACATTATCGAGGTGCGTTTGTTTTTATTATTTCGGTGGGGGAGAGACCTGGGACTGGGCGCTGGACGCGGCACGCGGCCCGTTTTGGCTCCTGTCTGCGGAGATTCTGATTTCTGTCTTACGTGGCTGGGTTCACAGCCTTGTTATTGTATATTGAGAAGAAAATACGTCCTATGGCGCTGTGCGCTGGTCTGTGAGAGGTTGAGGTGCGAGCCCTGGAGGCCCTGGGAAGGCTCTTTCATGACGGGAAACCGCCCGACCACTCCTGGGTGGCACTGCCACCGGTGTCGCTCGACGTCCTGTCGACAGCGTGCCGACAGCGACACATACCATGTGGGACGCGTCGAGTATCGACCCCTACTGCTTACCCAGCCTTTGAGTGTATCCTGGCTGTGGTCCCACACCCACTGGTGTCCGTCTCAGAGACCGCAGGCAGGAGGTCATGAGGGTCGATGGGAGTGCCAACCCCACAATGCCTAAAAACCCAGCCCAGTGTAGCACACACAGTGAGTCATTCGGAGTCATTCGATGGCCAGAGTGCGATTGTGTGTGTGCGGGAGTTGGTTTGTCGGGAGGGAGGGGCAGGCTGCTCACCCACGTGCACCGGGCCAATGCTTGCACTTTGAATGCCGTGGGGCTCCTCGTAGTCCTACCCGTGTCCGGGTGTGGAGATGCGAGGGGGCGTCTCTGGGCCGGTGTGTGGCGTGGACCGTGTGTGGGCGCGGGAGACCATTGCGCATTGGGACATGGTCTATGCCGATGGGACCACTTCTCCACTTCTACCAGTACCAACCCCTTCACAGAGACCACTTGTGGAGGGCGCGCGTGGTCTTACGTCTTTGCTCGAGGATACATACCTAGTCGTTTGGAAAAGAACCTCATGCGCCCCACCACATGCCAGCATCGACACTCCCCCTCCCGCACTCGACACCAACACATGTCATCGACACCGGCGCCCTTATCCCTTACATGTAGTTCCCTTCCCCGAGAGCGAGACCATCCTGTACCTGTACGGACTATGGAGGAGAGCGCGTCCGTTCTCCCTCACTGCGCCATCAGCGTCTTGCGTCGGGTGCGCGTCTCGCTGTTAGGCGAGCAAGCGGCAAGCGGCTCGCGCGGCGAGCCCGCGCGCGGCATCAGTGCGGCCTT
>NW_005196735.1:0-1389 GCF_000372725.1 Emiliania huxleyi CCMP1516 | reverse complement strand
CGGAGTTATGGCACACTTAAGAGCTGTGAACGGGAAAAGAGTGGTACCAGCACTGTGGGTCGTTGCGGCACGCATGGGGGGCCTCCCGGACGTATGATCCCTAGCCCAATACGTCCCACGGAGCACATTTCGATTTTTGACAGAATTAAATGCACTGCCCCCGCACGGTACTAATAGTCGTGCCCTTCACGGCACCACACCGCCGCTTGACCGCCCGGGATTAGCCTAGCAGCGAGTGGGCATCGCCTGCCGGTCGGCTGGGCACGAACCAAGCACTTGGGCGGCCGTCAACCGAGTCCGAGCGGCGCCTGAGGCGGGTGCCACGGCGTCTGCACGAAGGCGTGGCGGGGTGAGGAGCCAGGAGTGGTGAACACCTCCCCGTCGGGCGCGCGGCGCGCCGGATGGTCCGCCGAGGCCGCCGCCGCCCCGGCGGCGGCGATGGGGGCTGCGGGGCCGACCCGGCCGGCGTTTGTCGGCTCCACCTACAGAAGAGCAGTCTCTGTGGGTCGACGATACTAACTCGGTAGTAACGCGGGGGGCCGACACTGCTTCGGCAGCGTGCACCTCGATCCTGTACCGTGTTTGTTATGACCCCCCCCAATGAACATACCAGTGAGGGAGGGCGAGACGATCGAGGGGTCCCGTACCACGCGGAATCGGCCCTATCCAGTGCTCAAGTGCTCAAGTAACGCGGAGCGGTGCTGTGCGGCGCCGAGTTGTGCGCGAGGCGACCCCCTGAGGCTACCTGAGCTGGCAATGGATGCCACCAGGACGCACGGCTAGCAGGAGCCAGTCAGGCATGCCCTGCTGTGGAGCAGAGCCGGCTGGCGCACCGGCGATACTAACTCAGCGCCGCCGCGAGAGGCGAATCTGGGCGACTTTGGAGGCGCAGTTCTCGAGCTTGCCGTCGACGATTGATGTCGGGTAAATTGTCACTGCCGTCGGGGAAGGTCTTCTCTCAGCAGGCCGAGCGCCGTGGCCTGGCTCGGCTCGCCGCGAACGCCACGAATTTATCAGTGCCAAAACTCACGAGACCTCGATACCAACAAAGACTGGGGGCGACACTGCCTCGGCAGCCCTCGGCAGCGCACCCTCAAGACTACGATACAAGCGGCGAGTGGGTCCGACAGCTTGCCCCATAATCTCGAGTGACCGACTTTCCGAAAGGCAGCATGCCTTGGCCGATCACGGCGAACGCCTCCACAGCCCTGCCATCGCTCCTCTCGAGTGTGCCGCAGCTCGAGCCCGCATTGCGCCTGCTCCGGCGCGAGGATCACGGCGCAAGCGGTACATTCATCAGCAACGGGCAGAGCACGACGGCTGAGCACGTCAGCGTCTGCACCATGTCTCGCACAGAGCGCTGCGACCTGTCGGGCATGGCTCCCGACT
>NW_005196736.1:0-1389 GCF_000372725.1 Emiliania huxleyi CCMP1516 | reverse complement strand
CGTGATGTCGCGGCGGCTTGCGTGTTTTCTTACTTTGAGCACTTGAGCACTTGCGTCCACCCATACCGCGTTGGTGTCCAGTCCGAGCCTGACTGTTCTTCACCTTACTACATACATACATACATAGCACTTGCACTGGATAGGGTCGATTCCGCATGGTACGGGACCCTGTGATTTGATGTTCCGCAGCTGAGTTTGCCTACCTACCTGAGTTTGCACTTTTTTTTAGTTGTTTTGTTTGAGTTTGCAGGAACGGCAACTAGGGTCCGTTCTGACTACAGTCTGTTGCGGGCATTAAGAAAGCGTCCCATTAAGAAACCCTACCAAGCAATTTCCGCGAAAATCTAAGATCTGGCGCGCCGTGTTTGTTTTCCGCTCTGCTTCCCGTCGGTTCCCTCCTCAGGGAGTGAATACTGTCCCGTTTTGCTGTTCACAGCAGGGACGGCCTCTGCGTCAAAGTCAAATCACCCCCTCCCTCCCTCCCACCACGGCAAACCTTCGGCTCCCGCTCAGAGGCTCGCCGCGCCCGTGCGGCGCGCCGAGGCGGCGCCGAGGCCGGCGCCTTGCACCCGGCCCGCGGCCGGCACCGCCTCGCCCCACAACTGACCGCCCTGCGGCCCCTGCGCAGGCGTACCACAGCGTCGCTCAAAAAGCGACGCCGGGTGTGGGCTGCTCCCTTGACCCGTCACCCGCCGCGGCCCGTGCGGCGCGCCGAGGCGGCGCCGAGGCCGGCGCCTTGCACCCGGCCCGCGGCCGGCACCGCCTCGCCCCACAACTGACCGCCCTGCGGCCCCTGCGCAGGCGTACCACAGGCGTCGCTCAAAAAGCGACGCCGGGTGTGGGCTGCTCCCTTGACCCGTCACCCGCCGCGCCCTCGCCCGGCCGCCTCACCGCTCACGGAGCGTGCTCGCCGCCGCCGCCGCGCGTCCCGCGCCGCCACGCATGCCCCTTGCCCTGACGCGCGCGCTCTGCAGCGGCGCAGAGCGCGCGTCCCTGGCACAGACGGAGCAGCGGCCGCGCCAGCGGTCGCTGCTCCGCCCCCCCGTCGCGCGCGCCGCGCGCGCGCTGCCGCCGCCGCCGCCGCCGCCGCCGCCTCATGGGCGTCTTCCCCACACTACCCTCTGTTGCGCACACCCCCCATCCGCGTTGGGCGCCCCCGCCAGAAAACGGGTGCGTGGGTTTAAAAGCAAGGAACCCCCCCACGCCGTTTTTTTTTATTTTAACAGCAGCCTCCTTGCCCCCCCGCCGCCGAGGGGGTGTACAAGAATATTTTTGTGGGTGGGGAATAAGGGTCTTTATGCCCGGGAGGTCAATATTAAATAGGGCCCCGCTCACAGCCCGCCCATAATTGGTTGGTTTGGGTGGTGGATAAGAGGAGAGTCCATGCCC
>NW_005196737.1:0-1389 GCF_000372725.1 Emiliania huxleyi CCMP1516 | reverse complement strand
ACGCCGACCCGTTGCCCTTGCCCACAGGCATGCTCTTCTCCCTCGCCCTGTCGCTAGCTCTTCCGGCTCCAACTCCGACGCCGATGCCAATCCCCGCTTTGCAAAGCATCGAGCGCTTGCTCGCGGAGGCCCAAGGTGAGGTCCAGACAGCAGCTATGGAGGTGGTTGAGCTGAAGCAGCAAGTGCACGACCTCCAGGAGCAGCTTCGCGACTCCGCTTGCTCTCCATCTCCACCACCGCCCTCTCCGCCACTGCCATCTCCGCCACCGCCCAGCCCGCCACCACCATCACCGCCGCCACCATCGCCGACGCCCGCGCCCCCCCCTCCAGCGCCTCCCCCACCACTATCGCCGCCTCCCTCATCACCGGCGGTGTGTCCGTTTGTTGCCGGCTGCACTCGCTCAAGGCTCGAGGGAGGCTGCCACAGCAACGGTCCTCAATGCAGGCTGTGCGACGACCAACATGAGGAAGACAAGTGTTTCAACGACATTCCTCAAGGCATCATTCGTTATCCGGAATATGGGTTTCTCCAACAGTCGAGCTTCATCTTTTACAACTTTCATTGCGACCAACCTCGAACCTCCAATGGCGGACCGCTGCCCACGTCCCGCGGCGGATGTAGAGCTCTACAGCTCTACAGCGCTCCAGAGCGCTCTACATCTCTACAGCTCTACAGCGCTCTACACTCTACATCCTCTACACCCTCCCTCAGGATGCAGGTAAATGACAGAGGATTTGTGGCGTGTGTGCGACTGCTCTGTGTGTGCGTCACAGGGGCCTAGGAGGGTCCCCACCTGCACGGGCAGGATTTTGGAAGGACATGGGGTTCTCCTGCTCGTGACAAGGGACAGCGACAGGCTCGCAGCGCGGTGCAGTCGCTTAGGCGGCTCCCGTGGTGTACCTGTGTTAGTGCCAGTGCTGCGCGCCAGTCCCGTGCCCAGCGTCGTGCAATTTATAAATTTCTTCTCACGCGTTTGCCTGTTGAAAAAAGAAAGAAAGAAAACAGACACGCCAAACGAGGGATGGGACGAGGACAGGGTCCCCACCTGCACGAGCAGGATTTTGGAAGGACGATCAGGGGGACAGGTGGGGCTCTCCTGCTCCTGACAAGGGACACGACAGGCTCGCAGCGCGGTGCGCGGTGGACTCCCACATCCACTGGCGGTCTCATCTCAGTCTAGCGACCTGCCTCCAGCTTGTCGCTGTTGAGTGAATCGTGTGTGCGCGTTGGAAAATTCTTCTTACGCCCCGACCTCACCCAAGGGGGCCCTGGCGGCGCCGCTGCGCAGCATACTCTGCCGCAGCTCCCGCCCGCATGCCGACCCGTGGTGATTCGAGAGGCACGCTCCTACGCCGGACAACAACGGGTCTGCCCATCTTCGAGCCGCC
>NW_005196738.1:0-1389 GCF_000372725.1 Emiliania huxleyi CCMP1516 | reverse complement strand
TGCCGCCTCTTGCCGCGTGGGGGCTCCTCTCGGGCCTCTCCGACACCAAGGACGCCGCCGGCCCGTCGCGCCGCCGAATGTCTCTCTCGCGGTCGTCGTCGTGTCACTCGGAGCTCCCCTTCTCCGCCGCGGCCGATCAGCGTCACCAGCATTAGAGAGCTGATCGCCCTCTGTCGACCTACAGTGTGTGAAGTGTAATTCGCAGGGAGTACTCTCCATATCTAGTCGCTGCCTCGTACCACCGTCCTTCCTACGTCAGTACAGTACGCGAACGCGTAAAAAAAAAATTGCTTGCTCAAAAAACCGGCACACCAATCTCCCTTCCTCTCTCTATCCTCTCTTGGAGCTCCAGAGTCCACACCCCCCTGCCCCGGGATCGCGTACAAGCTATGGCTACCGTAGGCCACACTAGCGTCGCTGGGGGTTCCCTGCCCTAGATGGGAAGCTGGCCGCTGATCCGAAGACCGACTGCACCAGGGCGCCTAGATATACTCGAGGTGAGCGAGGGTGAAGTTACGCCTTAAATGCCGGCCTCTCTACTGTGGACCTTACTCCGAGCTCGTTGGCTCCTCCTATTCCCCCACCCCCCCTCCCCCCCCACTCTCTCCGAGCAAGGGCGTGCGCTACGTCCCCAAGGGGGGGGGGACGTGGGGGGGAGGTGTGACGCTTAGGTTGTGGCGTTTGGGTTGTTGTGGGGCACCCAAACGGTTTCGGTTTTCCTCCTTGGTGCCCCGAGTAGAGCGCGATCTCCCCTGGAGTCTGTCGCGCCCGTTCTGTCTAAGCTCGAGGTTCAACCTTCCAGTTGATCCTTATCGGACTGGTGAGGTCTGCCTAGCCGTCGTAGTGTAGTGCCTGGGGTGCGTCTGCGTCGGTGCTACACACACTCGGCAGGACGCTGCTCTAGGTCGTTGCTGCTGGTCGTCGCTGTTTGTCAAGGTGATAAATCGTTTCTCTTTTGTTTCAACAAAATGACTCTCACAGTGACTTCTTTGTGTGGCCAAAAACATGTCCGAGATAAACCCGAACCCGGGCCTTTAGATCGGGGTCGAAGGTGCTACACACACTTGCCCCCTGGTGGTCTGGCACTCGGCGTTATTCCTACTGGAGTTAGTTTTCTGAATCTCGGGGGGGGAGGGGGGAAGTGGGTTCCGGTGTTTTTTCTTTGCACTATGCACATGCGTAAAATTTGCGCGTAGTGCAAAGTGCAAAGTGCAAAGTCCAAAGACCAAAGTGCAAGTCGCCCTCGTGTTTTTCTTTTTATGCTTTGGCAGTAAAAAGAACTGTGTGCGGCAGGCGCAGGCTCGGCCGATATCCAATACTTCGACTCACATCTTCGCTGCGGTGTGCCCGGGGAGGCGCGGCGGCGGGGTGGATTGAGAAGGCTCAGAG
>NW_005196739.1:0-1389 GCF_000372725.1 Emiliania huxleyi CCMP1516 | reverse complement strand
CCCGCCGCCCTGCCACGAGAGCTGCGCCCAGCGACCGAGCAGCCGCCGCCTCTGCGTTGCGCAGGTGGGCGGCCGACGGGCAGTGCAAGTCCAACCCGGGGTACATGCATGACTCGTGCAAGTACTCGTGCTGGGAGTGGCGCGCGCGCGCCTCCAGTGCCCGCCACCACTTGCCCGGCCGACACTCTGACCCTGCTGCCGCCAGGTTCGAGCACCGGCGAAAGGCGTACCCGGACGCGCCGATCGACAAGAACTTTCACTGCCACAACTGGGCCGCCAAGGGCGAGTGCCTTTCCAACCGCGCCTTCATGGCCACCACCTGCCCCGAGTCGTGCAAGGACAAGTACGAGGACGAGAAAGACGAGCCGCCGTCCAAGCCGCCGGCGCGCACCGCTCACCGCGCCCTGGCCGGACCGCCGCCCGGCCACCGGGAGGACGGGCGCCACCACCCGAGATGCATCGCGTCGCCAGTGCTCCGTGCAGCTGTCCTGTAGCCGCCGAGCCGTCCCTGAGCCGTCCCTCGCTCTCCCGCAGACGAGCCCTCAAAAGAAGAAGAAGAGGAAAAAGAAGAAGAAGGGCGAGCCGAAGGAGGAGCTCTAGCGCAGGGGCGCCCCATCCATCGACGCCACATGCGCTCAGTAGGTCACATCTCACTCACTCTCTCTCTCTCTCTCTCTCTCTCTCTCTCTCTCTCCCTCTCTCTCTCTCTCTCTCTCTCCCTCTCTCTCTCTCTCCGCTGACTCCCACTCCCAATCTACACCAACTTCTCTCTCTTACACGCCAATTGTTGGCCTCGTTCCACCGCGGGCGGAGAGCGCCGGCGGCGGGGGCCGGAGCGGCGGCCCTGGGCGGCGGCTGCCGGCTCGTGCCGCCTCCAGTCCACGTGCGCGCGTGGTGCGGCTCACCCATCCGAGTTCCGACACCCCGTCGCTCGCACGTCGGACACCGACGTCGTAGTAGTCGTCACAACGTCAGCGCCTCACACGGGACACAGCTCACACGCGTGATCACGCGCCGCCTTGCCCTTGGAGCCTCTCTCGCACCACGCACGTCTCACGATAAATAAATAAAAACGGTCGAACTCTGAGACGAGATGGGACATGTGTCCCCGCCCTGCACGATCTTGGTCCGTGTGCATCTTCAATCGTCTCACGAGCGGAAGTCACAGAGAGTCTCAGGCTAGTTCCATTTCACTGTGGCACAGCTCGCGTTACAAAACCTTGATTTTGACCATTGCGCGAAAAAGGTACATCTCGGTGCCTTCCAGAGGCAGCTGCGAACCCGCCGAGTGGACGGCGGCACACAGCAGGTGGCGCTGTGTGCCGCCGTCTACTCGGCGGGTTCGCAGCTGCCTCTGCGCGTCCTGGGTATGTACCTTTGTTGCGCGCC
>NW_005196740.1:19631-21830 GCF_000372725.1 Emiliania huxleyi CCMP1516 | reverse complement strand
AGCCGGCCTCGACGACGATCATCACGTCCGGCTCGGCTTTGATGATGTCCGCCACAGTGACGCACGCCCAGGAGTTCTCGCGGTCTTTGAAGAGGTTGGTGAAGCCTGCCTCCTTCATGATCATCTGGGGCGCGCCCCCGCCAGAGCCGACGAAGACCGACAGCTCCGGCTCCTGATCGCAGCAGGAGATGCAGTCCAGCCAGACCGCGGTGAGAGAGTGGCCGGCGGCCTTCTGCAGCGTCTGTTGGGCGATGACGAAGTCCGCCTCGATCTCCTTGACGAGCTGGCTGGCCACGGTCGGCACGTTGAAAATCTCGCCCATGGTCTTGATTGTGTCGTACAGGGTGTCTGGAATCGGCGGCGCCCGCAGGGTCTTGTCCTCGCACGAGACGGCCGAGAGGAAGGTGCCGATGCCTTTGTCGTGCAGCTGGGGCGGCACCAGCTCTCGATCTCGTCCTTGCGCTCGTAGCCGGGAGCCTTGCCCTTGTCGATGTACGTCTTGTTCTCGCCGGCGGGCCAGAAGTCCGAGTTCTCACCGCCGCATTCGCCCACAGACGCCCACTGCCGCAACGTGTCGTTGTTCCACGCGTACTCGGAGAAGGCGCTGCTCCAGTCCGCAAAGATGTAGTCCGCGTTCGCGGCGAGCACCTGGAGCGAGAACGAGCATTACGTCGTTGGGTACGAGGCGTGCAACAACTGCGGCGTGCCGTGACCTCCGCGTCGCTCGGGTACGATTTCCCATCCGCGCCGCTCATGACCGGGACGCTGTTGTACGCGTCTTTGTACTTGGGCCAGATCGGGTCGAGGACGGAGGTGACGCCGCGTGTGCCGACGATGCGGTCCTGGAGGCCCATGGAGAGCATGAACTCGAGCGAGCCCTGGTTCATGGTCACGACCTTCTCCGGGGTCGTCTGAAGTGTCTTCTCGACGCCGCAGTTAGTGTAGGTGACGGGGAAAGCACCCGACGCCTGTAGCGACGGACGGGGAGGGGCGTCAGGGACGGTAAGGAACTTGCGTGCTGCGGCGTGTGCTGGGTCGGCACCGCGAGAGCAAACTGGGACAGCATGATGAAGGGGTGTTCAATGCGTTTGCACTTCGGCTGCTCGATTGCGGCACGGTACGCATGAGCACGCCTTCAGCAAAGGCAGCGTGTCCCGGGGGGGGTAGGCCTTTATTTTGTGCCTTTCGTCTACCTACCTACTTGTCAACTCGTGTAAGAAGACTGTTTGAGCTTGTGCGTCTTGGGTCCGGGATGTTTCCGGGGCGAGGGGAGGCCTCACAGTTGTTTTTTATTAAATGAACTCGGGGGCACGGGACGCGGCACAAACGGGGCACAAACAGTTGTTTTTTGAGACGTAGGTAGACGAATCCTACTCTGCTAGGAACTAAAGGCCGCGTCCTATAGGATTCCTATTGCAATACACGCTGAGCCATGCTACAAACCCCTACAATGTACAATAAAAAGTGGTGCAGTTCCTCTCGCGCAAGTGTGCATACGAGCTTCGTGTCTCCCGACGATGCACTCGGCATACTCCGGCAAGCGGCCACGAGGCGAGCTCACCTCCGCAACTCGGCGACCGCCTCGCCAAGAGTAGCCGGCACTGCCACCTCCGCCCCCGCCGCCCCCGCGCTCGCTTTCTCGGCGGCGTCGATCTTCTCGGGCGCGGGGATGGCGGAGTCGGAG
Source organism: Emiliania huxleyi CCMP1516 (assembly GCF_000372725.1). NCBI lineage: Eukaryota > Haptophyta > Isochrysidales > Noelaerhabdaceae > Emiliania > Emiliania huxleyi. The sequence continues at coordinate 20,146 of NW_005196740.1, read as the reverse complement.
CCGGGGATGGACGGCAGCCGCGCCGTGTCCGCGCCGAAGAGGCGCCTCGCCGACAGCCGCGTGCGGGCCCGCCTGCTCTGCGAGGGCGAGGCGCCGTGCGAGGGCGAGGCGCCGCCTAGAGACGCACAGCAAAGAAGACCGGCCTGAGGGCGTGCGCAGGGCATCGTGCAAACGCTGCACGCCGTCTCGCGGGGGCCGAGGGCGGGTAGCTCGCGAGTGCAGAAGACCGCACGCTCTCTGGGCGGGTGCGCGGCATCTAGGGACGGCGGCACCGCGGGAGGACGCGCCGCTCTCTAGCGACTCAGCCGCGCCCGCCTCCAGCGGGCTCGCGACGCCGGGCGCGCCTAGGCGAGCCAGGAGAGAGGCAGGTGCACACCTCCACATGCCCATGTGGAGGTGTGCACCTGTCTCTCTCCTGGCTCGCCTAGGCGCGCCCGGCGTCGCGAGCCCGCTGGAGGCGGGCGCGGCTGAGTCGCTAGAGAGCGGCGCGTCCTCCCGCGGTGCCGCCGTCCCTA
>NW_005196740.1:7172-18975 GCF_000372725.1 Emiliania huxleyi CCMP1516 | reverse complement strand
GCATCGGCGGGCGTGGCGGCGGCGCGGACGTGCTTCGCCACGCGCTCTTCCGAGAGGGCATCCCAGACGCCATCCGAGCAGGCGATGACCTTTGCGCCGCCCGGCCGCTCGAATGCGAGAGTGCACACGACCGGCGTGGGGTCGACGTAGGCGCAGTCAGCGTCGCCGACGGTACGGCAGACGGCGAGGCCGCCGGGCCAGGCGCGGATGGGCCCCACCCCAAAGTAGCCGTCGTCGCTCCGCGCCTTGGCGAGCCGGGCGCCGCAGGCGACGACGCGCGCCTGCTCCTCGGGGCTGTTGCTCAGCCGGTGCTCGGCGGTCAGGGGTCGATGTCCCGATTCCTCGACGAGGAGGGCGGACGAGTCGCCCACGTGTGCGCACGTCACCTCGCCTCGACCTTCGTTGATCGCCACCACCGTCACACACGCGCCAGCATCGGCGCTCTCTCTCTCGCACACCGCTGCGTGCACCGTCGCAAAGGCGCGGGAGCACGCCGCCTGCAGCGAGGCGGCGTCGGCGGCACCCGCCTCTTTGACGATGGTCTGCAGTAAGGTGTCCTCGCACAGCTGCGCCGCCTCAGGGCCGCCGTGACCGTCTGCAACGGCGAGGAGACAGACGGTCTCGCCGCCAACAAGGGCGGTGAGGTGCATCGCCCGGTCCTCGCCCTTGCAGGAGCGCTGATGTATGGCGGGAGCAGCCATGGGACTGGTGCTGGCTGAGGGGAGCAGCCGGCCGGGCGAAGGGGAGCAGCCGGCGGGCGGCAGGTAGGCCTTCCAAGGGTTTCCTCCCCTTTTCCTTCCCGTTTTCCTGCGATTTTTACGAGCTTTACTTCCTCTTGATCACAGCGGATTTTGGTCACAATTTTCACATCATCGCAGAGCGCACCCGAGCTCAAAAAGTAGCAGGAAGGGCTTAGAAGGCTCTGAAAGGGGCTCCCAGGCACTAAATTTGTCCGCCCGGCCGATGCAAATGTCGTTTTGGGTGTCCGTCCACTGAAAACGGACTCCGGCAAGCACTTTTTTGGCGCCGTGGCCGTGCTCCAGCTCGGCGCGCGCAGCGCGCGGAAAATCGTAAATCGGTGCCATTTTAACTTGGCCTGTATATACTTTTCCGGCAAACAAAAAGGAAAACAGAGGGTCCCCAGCACTTTGCGTTTCCGGAAATTTCCAGGGAACAGAGGGTGTTTGGTGCTCCATTCTGGAAACTCGCGACTTTCCCTGAGTCTGAGAGCTGGTCTGGGGCAAAATAAAATCGAGGAAACCGGCAACATCCCGGGGATTTTTCCAGGTATGTATGTAACTAGTGAGAGGACTCGAGATTTGTTCGAGATTGGGGCGGTCGTGCTTTTCGGCGGTCGTGGAGGTCGTGGAGGTCGTGGAGTGGCGAGTCACGCTCGGGCGGACAGCACTGATGCCGTCGCCGGACGCGGCGGCGAGGCACACGGGCGACGACGTGGCGCGTCGGCAGGCCCACCACGAGCGGATGCGCGACGAGCGCGCTCGGGAAGCGGCCGCGGGCGACGCGGAGCTTCCGCCGGAGGACGACGCGGTCGAGATGGCGAGCGCCGCCCAGCTGCTGGACAGCGTGGCGGAGGTGGGACCGAACTACACCCTGCTGCGCAGCAAGGAGACGAAGGCGAAGCGGCGGAATACCGCGGGATATATGGGCCAAAAGCGTCGAAAATGTCCCAAAAAGCGTGTCTCGAGTTTGTTGCAGCTCCGCAGCCAGCGCGGGCTGCCAGGACGCACCGCTCGCGCGTTCGGCACACTCAGTGGACCCCACCGAGTGTGCCGAACCAACGGGAGTGAGTAGGCTCGACGCCGCGCTTGCTGTGGGGCTGCAACAAACTCGCCGCCGAGCGTGCCACCGAAGGTGTCCCGGCGGAGGTGGTGGAGTTTGAGACCTGAGGCTGCGGAGGTGACGCCTGAGGTACCGGCCCGTGTACGGCGACTCAGCCGGCGACCGCCACGTACCCTTGAATGGCCGGATCCAGCCTTAAAAGTACGAGATCGCGCGCGCTTCGCGCGCTGCACCGCCTATTCTCCGCGGCTGTGTGACGACGCGTGCCGTGTACCAGCAGAGTTGGGCGCGCGCGGCGCGACGGCGCCCGCGAGGGAAGGCGCGGGTGCAGCGGCCGCCGGCGGCCGTACCGCCCGCCAGCCGGCGCAGCAGCGGCCAGCGCAGCGGCCGCCGGCGCAGCAGCCAGATCAGCTGGTGCGCGCCTTGCGAGGCGAGTACTGCCGCCCGGCAGCCTTGAGGCGGCCGGGCGGCAGTACTCGTTCGAACTTTGCGAGCCGTGCGCGCGCCGAGGCGCCCGCGGCGCGCGCCCGCCCGGCTGCCAGTAGGAGGCGGCGCAATATGGCCTATAGTACAGCCCTTAGGAGGAGGAAGAGGCTGGCTGGCAGTGCTGTATGCCGCCGAGGGGCAGTTTTGGGGTGCTGACCCACGCCCAGCGGGCTGCAGAACGCGTCCGCAGCCGGGACAACCCGCCCCCCCAGCCGAGGCCGGTCGAAGCCCACTTGACCACAGCCATGAGGAGTCCTCTTGGTGCTCCTGGCGGCCGTTGGAATGGCGAGCGCGCGCCGAGGGGGGGGGGGGGGTCTTGCTTGCTCCACACCGAGCGCCACCGGTCCGGACCGGCGTGGTCAATGAGGGGTGGCTTGCACAAGGTCTGAGCCGCGGGCGCTCGGCGCCAAGTGCAGTGTCACGCTCGTGCTGGAGCGGGACACAATGGGGAACCCTCGTTTCCTAGTCACTCGGTCCCCCAACGGAAGAGGCCTCTCTCCTATTGAAACATTCCAACATCAGATTTGCCTCGTGCGTCCCTTTTTGAGCCGGAAAGCTATTTTCTTTTGATTCCTGTGGGCACCCTACCGAAGGGAACCCCAGTGCCAACACTGACAGTTGAGGTACAAGTGCTCGAAACGAGAGTGGACCTGAGCAACGACATGACAGGGCGGGATATGCTCGCAGTGGGAGTCAGAAATGTGGTCCTTGCGCGAGGAATGCTCGATAAACTCGAGGGACCAAAATACGCGGAGAGGAGAGCGGAGTTACGCAGAAAGGCGAGAGAAGCAGCGAGAGCAAGGCAGACGGCAGCGGCGTCTCAGAACGAGGCCGAGGAGAGCGATGAGTCAGGGGAAGAGACAGCAGGAGAGAGAACGACGAGAGTGGGAAGAACGCGAGGTTGCATCGATGAAAAGAACCGCCGCCGCTCCACCGCCGCCGCTCCACCGCCGCCGCTCCACCGCCGCCGCTCCACCGCCGCCGCTCCACCGCCGCCGCTCCACCGCCGCCGCTCCACCGCCGCCGCTCCACCGCCGCCGCTCCACCGCCGCCGCTCCACCGCCGCCGCTCCACCGCCGCCGCTCCACCGCCGCCGCTCCACCGCCGCCGCTCCACCGCCGCCGCTCCACCGCCGCCGCTCCACCGCCGCCGCTCCACCGCCACCGCCTCTGGGCGCGGGCACGGGCGCGGCTGACGGCGACGAGCAGCTTCGAGCAGGTGCGCCGCCCCTCCCATCCCCCGCTCTCTCACGCGTCCGTCTTGACACACACAGGTGAGGGACCGCCCACGCCCCGGGGTCGGTGGAATGGTCCACGCCCGAGGGTTGGTGGCAAGATAGTCGTGGGGGGCGCGCCCGTCGGTGGTCCACCGGTCCGGTCCATCGGCGGGGTCATAACCGCAGCCTCTAGGCCGGGTGGGAGCCGACGCGCTTGCGCGCGGTGTCCTCTAGACAGGGGATTGGTGGGGGGAATGTCTGGTCGCAGTTCGACGCGCAGAGCGCGAGACGACACGCGCCGACATGTTCTCGGGACGCGCTACGCGCGAAACAGACCTCCTTCCCTTCCTTAGCGGCCCACCGTCAGAGCCGATCCCAGTAGATGCGAGGAAGCCCTGTGAGACCTGCAGTACCGCCCTGTCCCCGAAAGGGCTTGGCAGCGGCACCGAGAGATTGAGCAACTCGGGTACGGTCAGAATCTGCATTGTTAGGGGTGACACGCAGCCGAAGGTCCATCCTGCTCGCCGAGTCGACGCTGGGGCCTGACGCGCGTGCGCGAGATGGCGCGGCCGCGCGCTTGCGCGCGGCCGGTGAGTGAGCGCTTGCGCCGCAATCCCGGCCGAGCTGTGCGTACCTGCGGCGCTTATGGGGGTCGTCCCCCCCACGGCGTGCGAGCCGCCACGGTGTCGTGGCGCGCCGCGGGGTCAGGCTCTGGATCAAGGTTCAGAGCGCGAACACTGGGGGGTCCCTCTCGCATGGGGGGGCTGAAGATACGTGCCACTCCTTCCGGGAGACCGGCCCTTGGATCCTCCTCACCGTTACTAGTGCTGGTTGCCCATTTGTGCAGCTAGGTGTCCCACTAGCCACCGCGGATGTCTGCCGTGCAAAGCCAGGGGGCTGCGAGGCCTCAGTGTTGTGCGAGGGAGTTTTGTTGGAGCACTTGGAGTGCAGTTAGCAGCCTCACATCCAGGGCCGGGGAGCTGAGAAGCGCACCCACAGCGCTCAGCGGGCCGGATGATCGGGATCGGGTTGCGGGCTAGAGAGCGCCCTAGCCCCGGGGGTGCGCGTTCGCAGGGCCATAACACGGGTCACCCACGCGCACCGGGCCTTGCACTTTGAATGCCGTGGGGCTCCTGTCGTTAGACGTGGAGACGCGAGGGTTGCCCCCCCTTGCCCCACCACCTCGTGTGTGTGGAGAAGTTTACCTTACCTTACCTCTCCGAGGCCCGAGGGTTGGTTCTGCGCTCCGGGTTGGCCTGAACAAGCTTTTCCGGCAAACAAAAAGGAAAACAAAGGGTCCCCAGCACTTTGCGTTTCCGGAAATTTCCAGGGAAAACAGAGGGTGTTTGGTGCTCCATTCTGGAAACTCGCGAGTTTCCCTGAGTCTGAGAGCTGGTCTGGGGCAAAATCTGAGGCAAAATTGAGGAAATCGACAAAATACCCAGGCGGTCGCAGGGTAAATTCCAGGTATACACGGGTTCTCCGCAAAATTCCCGGCATTTTGCCGATTTGGCCTAAAATTTGGCTTATTTTGGGCCCAAACCAGCCTCAGACTCGGCTCAGAGCCCAAAATTTGACGATTTCCACGGAGTTTTCCCAAGAGAGGGTGCTGTAGAGAAAAAAGGAAAGGAAAACAGACGGGGTGCGAGAGGAAAAGCTTGTTCAGCCTAAGCCTCCGGGTTTCCCCTAGCTGTGGAACGCCCCCTCTACTCGGAGCTAAAGAATACTCTCCGAGGGTTAGTCCGCGCTCCAGGTTTCCCCTAGCAGCGGAGCGCCCCCTCTCTCGGAAAAAGAAAGAAAGAAAACAGACAACCCAAGGGAGGGATGGGAGGACGGCACGCCGCCACCACACAGGGATTTTAAGGAGAGGTGTGTGGTGCGCTATCCGTCGCCCACCCTAGGGAGTCTGCCTCTTCCTATCTCTCTTCGCAGTCTCTCGCCGATTCTCGCTGCAACCTTCATGCCACCTCGCGGTCGTCCCACCCTCGTCGTTCTCTCCCTTGTCACTTCCTCCTCTGTCGCGTCGTTCTCTTCTGCCTCGTCCTGCGACGCTGCCGCCTGCCGGTCCCTTGTTCTCGCGGCTTCTTTCGCCTTTCGGCGCAACTCCGTCCTCCTCGCGGCGTATCCTGGCCCCTCGAGTCTATCGAGCTCCCCTCGCGCAAGGACCACATTTCTGACTCCCACTCCGATCATTTGCCTACAGGTCATGTTGTTGCTCAGTTCCACTCTCTCTTCCCTCTCTCGGAGCTAAGTGTAAACCACAAAGTAAAATTCTTCTTTCCCTTTCGGCACCGCTCCGTAATGAATGCGTTCTTCCTCGCCTCGACGGCCTTCCAGCCCGGTTCGCGTGCGCCCGCCGCGCCGGTGCTGCGGCACGCGTCGCCGCTCGCCGTCTTTCGCACGCCCGGCAGCACTGACCAGGCCGTCGCCGACCAGCAGCGCCGCGCCGAGGCGGCGGGGCTGACGCCGAAAGAGTACGAGGAGGCGACGCGGCGCGCGGCGAAGGAGTACCTCGACGCCTCCGGCGCGCACGCCATGCCCGCCGACGGCTCGGCCGCCGCGCAGCGCGCCTCCTTCCTGCCGCAGCTCTGGGGTGTCGACTCGATCCCGGCTGTGCCCGCCGAGGCGGCGGCCGACGAGGCGCGCGTGCTGGCGACCTTTTACGAGATCGGCGGCCCGCTGACCAGCGTGCTCTCCACATCGGTGGCCAAGCAGCTGCCGATGATCCCGCACGTCGGCATCCGGGTGCACGGCGTGGAGTACTTTTACTCGGACCACATCGAGTGCAGGACGGTGCCGGTGATGGAGGAGATGCTCGGGGACCGGCCGCAGGCGAGGGTCGAGCCGAGAGACCGAGAGACCGAGCCGAGACACTGCCGAGACCGTGAGATCGTGCCGAGGGGCGTGGAGCCGAGACCATGCCGCTCGGCCGCGTGTCTCGTACCTCTGGCTGCGTCCGCAGGTGACCATCGACCTCGGCCCGTCGCTGCTCGGCAAGGACGAGGTCGAGGGCCTCGTCGGCAGCCTCGAGGCCACGTGGGACGCCGACGCGTACCACGTCTTCGACAAGAACTGCGTCCATTTCTCCGACGCGCTCGCCGCGCGCGTGAGCGAGGGCGGGCTGCCGCAGCCGCTGGTGCAGGGCGTGCTCGACGTCGCAGAGCGCATGCTCGACTCGAAGTAACAATTAATCAACACCTCACTCTTAATTAGGCGTGCTCGACGTCTCGGAGCGCATGCTCGACTCGCTGCCGGAGTGGCGGCGCGAGATTAGCCGGGAGTGGCCGAGACTAGCCTCTCGCTGCCCGCGCTCGGCCGCCACGTGATTGGCTTTCTTCTGAGCCTTCTTCTGAGCCCTGTCCGAGCCCTTCCCAGGCGCGCGCTCGGCCGCCGCGTGATGAACGAGGTGACGCGGCTTGTGGTGGTCTCGTGGGGCAAGGCGAGCAAGGAGAAGAAGGAGCGGGTCGCCGACGACTTGGGCGTCGAGCGCGGGGCGTGAGGACCGGGCTAGAGCGCCGCCTTGCCCTTGGCCCACAGCGGGCGGGCGGGGGGCCGGGGGCGCCTTGTCCGCGGGTTTTTTGGTGGATCGCGTGCGGAGTGCGAGTGGCAGTGGCGTCGTGCACTGCTGTGGGGCTAGTCCTCCCCCCGGTGTGACGTGTGTGTCGCCATTTATTTTGGGTTTTGCCCATCCTCCCGCGTTGGCGGAAAGAAAGTGCCAGAGAGCGAGGAAGGAATCCTGCCAAACGGGAATCGTGATACACAGAATTAGCTTATAGCATATAGGACCCCGGTCCCCGCGCGCCCAGTGCCGCAGTGCCGAGTGCGCAGTGCGCCGCCCAGTGCGCACAGATAGAGCGCTCCACACCGCTCCTCTGTCCTCACGAGACCTCAGACGCTCTCCCCTCCGCTGCGCTCCGCTCAAGTCTCTCTCTCTCGTATCTGGTGGTCTCGAGAGAGATCGGAGATCGCGAGTCTACACGATATAGGTTTCATTTTCCCAGATCCCACGTACGGCTCACACCGGCAGGCTGCTATACACCTCGACCCACGGAGGCAGCCGCCAGTACGTGCCATTGTCCCTCCCGCTCGCCCACTCAGCGTAGGCGGTCTCGTTGTCCTCCGGGCAGCTCGTCCGCCGCGCGAGCGCGGCGCACGTCGCCCGGATCTGCGCGCTGATCTCGCGACGCGTGAGGTTGGCGTACCAAGGCACGCGAGCGGGGCGGGGCGGGATGTCGCCGCTGGCGCGGCCGTGCTCGGTGAGCCGAAACGCCGCCGCGTCCCCCCTCATCGACTGGCAGCCGCAAAAGGTGTGCGACGCCGTCGAGACTCGCGTGCCGACGAACGCACGCGAGGTCCACTCGCCGCGGCGCTGCGGGTCGGGACGCACTTCGGGCGGCACAAGCCACGCCGCCCAGCCAACCTCGACGGCGGGGTCGAGGACCTCGGCGTACGGCCGGTCGTAGACGTCGGCTGCGCCGCCAAAGCGCAGCGCGCCGACGCCGGTGACGGCCTCGCGCCCGCGAGTCTCCTCGCCTCTCCGCCGCCGCCGCCGCCGCCCGGAGCTGGTCCCGACGACGGCCTGCGAGGGAGCGACGATCCGCGCCTCCCAGCCGTAGTCGCCCGAGGTGGCGTTCCAGTACGCTGTGAAGGGGTAGGCGTAGAAGCCGCCGCCCGTAGACCACGTGCATGGCGACGCGCCGTTGAGCAAGCCGCGGCCGACAGCACGGCGCTCCCCCGCGACGGCGACTGCTGCCGCTGGCGCCGTCTCTGGCGCCGCCTCGACGAACCCTCGCACGACGGAGAGGTAGCTCTCCGGAACCTCGACGAAGGTCATATGCGACGCGTTTGGGAACACCACGACCTCGGCGCCCGGTATCGCCGCCGCGAAGCGCCTCGAAGGAAGGAGGAAGGATGGTGAGCTGCGGCTCTCCCTCTTCTCGAGGTTGATCTCCTTTGGCCGCATTGGGTAGAGCTGCGGCCACACGTCGGCTCTCTCCCGGAACAATCCCTGACATCACGTCTAGATCTCGCCGCGTGGTGTCGGGCGTCGCCTCGTCGAACTCGCCGCACGTGAGCAGCGTGGGCACCTAATTAATAATTAATGATTAATAATTAATAATTATTAACTCTCCGCACGTGAGCAGCGTGGGCACATCAATGCTCGCGAGCTCCGCCGAGCCGTTGTAGTCGCGGAGCACGCCGGTGGAGATGAACTCCGTCGGTCCCCACATGCCCTCGTAGCACCGCTTGTTGAAGAGGCGCGGCTCGAAAGTCGCCGCCACAAAGTCGGGCCACGGGTCCCGCCGGCACAAGTGCCGCCGGTAGAAGAGGTCCGTCGCCGCCGCAAAGGCCTCGCTCGAGGTGTCTCCGGAGGCGAGGCACGCACGCAGCGCCTGGAGGTCAAGGCAGCTGTGGAGTGAGCGTGAGGCGCGGAAGCCAAGGCTATTGGTGCGTAGCGGTCGGTCGCCTCTTGTGCACCCGCCGGCAGGGCGGCGCGGTACACGGCGTTGTCGGCCACCCACCGCCGCGTGTCGATGAGCGGCCCAGAGAGGATCAGCTTGGTGAGGCCCGGCGGCCGCCGTGCCGCGTACGCCGCTGCGATGGTGCCGCCCCACGAGTTTCCGAACATGATGAGGCTGTCGAGGCCGAGGTGAGAGCGCAGCGCGTCGATCTCGGCGAGGTAGCGAGGCACGTTCCAGTTCTTGGGGTCGTTGGGCCACTCGGAACTGCCCGCATCGAGCTGGTCGTAGAAGATGAGTTGCCGAGAGGCAGAGAGCGCCGTGAGCGGGTAGAGGTAGTGATGGCTCAAGCCAGGACCGCCGTGAATGACGAGCATCGGCGGTTCGCCTTTGCGCCGCTCTCCAACGACACCGTACCAAATGCGGCCGCCAGGCACAGCGAGGTGGCCTTGTGAACTGAAGTTAAATTCCGTCGTCGGCGGCGGCACAACGGTGGTCGCGAACTGCGCGTGCCCATCGAGGGAGGAAAGAAACGCAGCGGCGGCGAGGCAGAGGACACACGAGAGGACACACGGGCGCACACGGAGACCAGCCGGCCCACTGTGGCGTCGGACGTCTTGCATGGCGCAACCGAACACAAAAGCACAGCGAGGCCGTGTGAGTGGTCGCCCAGCGCGGCGGGGGGCAGTTTTTCTTCTTGCCGACGCCCTTCTGGCTTCGAAACCTCGAATGTTCGCGCAATGCCAGCCGTCGCTCAGACTGCAAGAAGAGACGACATGGCATCTAATAACAGGCTTCTCTCACATGACAAGCGATCCCACGACAGCGAGTGTGGGGACTACATGATCCGTACGTGAAGGGTGGAGGGGCCCGTCCGCGGAGCTAGGCGGTGCGGGCGCCCTCCACCGCGGCAAGAAGCCGTCCGCCGTTTGCTTGTTCGTGACCCAGTTGGTGCGCATCTTGCGCGCCTGCTTGTTGATGTTTTCGGCGTCGCCCGTCACCGCCGCCATGTAGATAAAAGGAAAATTATTTGTTTTTTAGCAAAGACACAGATCTCGAACGCCAGCCGTCCGAGTTGGCTGACCTTCCGTGCACGCAGTAAATTTTCACTCCCACCCCTGCTGTAATCCAAATCCTGCATCGTCTCGTGTAGAGCTCTACTTGCAGCGGCTCTTGCAGCATTCAACCCGCACTGGATGCCGGGAGGCTCTCGGGCAGCGCAGCGCCGGGAGAGGAAACGGGCCAAGGCGAGCGGCGCTGCGGTGCCTGAAGCCCCGAGCAACAAGTGCGCACGCACACAGGCTTCTGCTTGCTCGGCGGCCACACACGATGAGCCTGCAGCGCCTGCGGTACCTGTAGCAGCGTTTGCGATCAATGCGAGCGGCGCTCCCTCTGCCGAGGCTGGCGCGGCTCCCTCTCCTCCATACCGCGAGTGGCAGATCCCCGCGCCGAACGCCGCCAACGACGACGGGCTCTACGAGGCGCTCCAGATCGCTGTCGATCAGGCTGCGACGATTCACGGGAGGAAGTACCGGTACGGTGCGCTGCTGATCGCCGGCGACGACCACGTGCCGCTCAAGTCGGGCTCGAACAAGAAGCCCTTCCTGCGAGACAACATCCATGCCGAGATGAGCGTCCTCAAAGGCTGCCCTCGCCCCGCCGGCAAGGACATGTTCATCGCGCGCTTGGTGAGTGCTCCGCCTCGCCGCGCCCGGCGGCTGAACGCCTCCTCACTCCTCCTCCCTCCACTCAGGCGCCGACAGCGCCTCCGGCCGAAGGTGCGGCCGCACCTTCCGCCACGCCGGCTGGACGGCGAAAGATTCTGAATGCGATGCCGTGCGATCGCTGCGAGGCGAAGATGATCCGGACGGGCATCCGCCACTGCTACTTCACTATCAACGCGACGACGATTGGGGTGCGTCTGTACAACGCTGACGACCGAGATGGGGTCTAAGCTCTGATCGCGCGTCGGTCTGTGCTATGAATGAGAGCAGAGAAGGTGAGTTGTTGCGCCGACGAGAGAAATAACCGAGGCTAGTGCCATTTCACTGTGACACAGCTCGCGTTACAAAACCTTGATTTGACCATTTGCGCAAAAAGGTACGAGGCTGATCCGGCCGTGTCCCCAGCACAGCTTTGGCTTCGACGGGCGCCTCCCAGGGTGCCCCGGGCGACCGACTCGAGCGGCATGCGGCTTCGGACAGGCCTCGGCCCGGCTCCTGGCGGGTCGCTGAAGCGTCTCAGTCGCTCTCTCTCGGTTGCGCGGTTGCGCGGTTGACGCTTTTTTGGCGCTCACGGCGGGCGGCGAGGCTGGCCTTGAGGTCGCAGCGAGCCGTCCAGACGTCTCACGGTGGCGTCACGCATACGACTCGTGGCGTCGGTCGCCTTGGAGGCGGCGGAGACGTCCAGCGGCGGCGCATTTTGATGGGCACGCCCGGCAGCGCTGCGGGCGAGCGTGCCGCAGGCTGAAGACCTCCCTTGGCGCGGCGCGAGCGGCGCGCACCGCTGCACGAGGGCGCGCGGCGCTGCCGCCGCGATCAGTCGTCACGGCCTGCGCCCGGGCCGGCCGCGCGGTTGGCGTGGCAGCGACCACAGCACATGGTTCGGGGCTTCGGGCGGGCTTCTCGGTATCTTCGGTTCCGCTGCACCGGCGCGTGCGTCCGACCCAGTGAGTCCTGCCGGTGAAGTGTGTGGTGTCCAGCCGCGCGGTGTTGCAGACTACGTCGCGTGGTGTGCTTGTGCGTCGGTAGTCATCGCACGACTCGCAGTCTCGCACTGTGTCCGCACTGCCGGTGCCGGCTGGGTCCGTCGCAGCGCACGCACTCTCCCTGTGGGTCGAGTC
>NW_005196740.1:0-7072 GCF_000372725.1 Emiliania huxleyi CCMP1516 | reverse complement strand
CGCGTCCTGTGGATGTACCTTTGTTGCGCGCCGGAAACGACTCGACGCCGCTGAGATCGGAGATCAAGCTCTGACAGGTCGCACGTCGCTCCTTTGACGCCGACGTGATTTACCCGTGCAGATCACATCAGGACACGGTCTCGACGCGCTCGGTACGACGCCTGCGACCCGTATCGGGTCAGGTGGCACGACGCTCATCGCGCCTGCCAGCGCTGCCGTGCAGGTTGCCACGACGAGGTCGAGAACGCTTCTATACGCTCGCCGAGCCTTCCTTTCCATCCCATTAGGCAGCCTGGGAACGGTGGCGATCAGAGGCAAAGCCTACGAGGGGTGGTGGAACCACATGTCACGGCTACTGCCGGCTCGACCCCACGATAGCCTCCGGAGGCTGACTTTGCGGCACCATCATCGGACGATGTCGACGAGTTGGGTCGCTCTCGCGGTAGCCAGATGACCTCTCATACTAGGAGCATCGGCCATGGCCGCAGGGAGCGCGGGGGAGGGCGCTGGAAGCAACACGGAGCTCCGTTGGAGACGTTTTCAAGATTAGCGTGTCAGAGTGAAATGGCACTAGCCCGATCGGTCCGCTCTCCCGCTCAACTCGCTTCGCTCTGCAATAAACACGTGTACAACTATCAGAAACACTGCTAAAAAAGCATGCGCGGCGCGGGCGGATGACTAGGGGAGAGAATGCGGAGAGACTAGCTCGCAGGTAGATGTGCTCAGCCAAGGGTAAGGGATGAGGGGAATGTGTGTCAGTGTGAGGGGTGCACCAACCGCATTTTGCCTTTGAAAACTGAACAGTTTTTTTTGCTAAAAAAGCATGTAACACAGAGAGAGAGAGAGAGAGAGAGAGAGAGAGACCGCCAATGGCCGTTATCCGTTAGTGCGGACGTCGCCGCGGCTCGCCTCTGCCGCGGCGGCTGCTGCGCGCACGCGGCGGCGCCGCTCTCTCGCGAGACGGCTGGCGACGCGGCTCGCCGCCGACGTACGGTGCGCTCGTCCGACGGTCCGCTGCGTGGCGTGCGCGGCGCTGCGCACCGCTCTGCGAGCGCTTCTGCGCCTGCACTGCCTGTCTCTGTTGCTGCTGGTGGTGGTGGTGCTGCTGCTGCTGGTGCAGATGCTGCTGCTCGCGCGGCGCGGCTCTGCGACTGGGCTCGACGCGCGCGTCGCGAGCGTTTGACGCGGCGGGCGGCGTCGGGCAGGTGCGCTTCTCTCTCGGGTGGTGGTGGTGGTGGTGCTGCTGCTGCTGGTGGTGCAGATGCTCCTGCTGGTGCGGCGCGGCTCTCCAACTCGACTCGGTGCGCGCGTCGCGGCTATCTGACGCGGCGGGCGGCGTCGCGGGCGGCAGCGATCGCGGCTCGACGGTGGAGGATGGTGGACTGGTGGCTGGAGGCTGTGCTGGTGGACCTTTGACTAACTCTCACCCGCCGCCGCTCCGGCGGTGAAGCGGCGGGGATCGTCAGCGGATCGACGACTAGTTCGTGCTCGGACTGCCTCGCAGTCAACCCGTCGTTGAGGCTGGCCATTGCCTGCCTCCGACCCCGGTGTTTTGACACCCAACACTCTACCTTAGCTCCTGAGGGGCGCGTGGTTGTCACCACGTAGTATGACTACAGCCCACCACAGACACCCTCCCCCACTCCTCACGTGTGTTCACACCCTCACCCTCTCCTCTCTCCTCTCTCTCTCTCTCTCTCTCCTCTCTCTCCTCTTGTCTGTGCTGTCTGCCTGACTCAGGCACTCAATCTGCCGATGCGAGATTGTGTGTGGGCTGCTCCGAGGGGGCCCTCTGTGCGATCCGACGGGTAGGGGGGCTGTGCCCGGGCGGTGTCCGGTGTGGAGTCCCCTTCTGATCCCGCCTGGGATGTTGGGTGTGAGGTTGTGGCGGCTTCGATCCCAAGGGGGGGAGCTGATCCCACTCAATAACCAACTCTCAGGGGCAGTAGGTGGGCGAGCTTCAGGCACGCTCATCTCGATCGTCAAGACGTCGCTACGCGCGGTCTTCCGCGGGGGGAGCTGCGTCGACGGGTGCGGGACCGCGGCGCAGCCAGTGCCGCGGCGAGGCCTCCGGCTGTTTGCGGCGGGCGGCTTGCTGTTCGCTGCGATGGCGAAAAACTCGTCTCGCCACACGCCAAGGGCTTATGCCCTGGCGAGACGTGAGGCGCATGCGCCCAGGAGGGGAGGGGGCATGTGTAACGACACTGCTAGAGATGCCTTTCGGGGCCCAGAGATAAAACTTCTGTGATGCCATGCGTGACCTAGTAGTGTCCCCAGCTATGGGCGTGTCCACGTTGGAGCCAGGTGTGGTGTGGGCGCGAGAATAGCTCCGCCGTTCATGGAGGCAACCGATGCGAGTCGACTGGTGTGTGTCGTCGTGGTTTCGTATCAAGACTTCTCTCTCTCTCATGTAACACAGGTGTCGAGTGGGCGCAGTGTCTCCTGTCCCATCTCCTAGGAGGTTCGTTTTATTTATTTATTTATTCGCAATGCCTCTGGCCACACCGTATTTTGCGTATCGGAAGTCCTCTGTGACAGAGCACAGAGGACGATACGGCACAGAGGGGACGATACGGCGGCCGTATAGTCCCTGTATAGTCCTCTGTCACAGAGGACTATACCGTGGCCAGAGCTCTGTCCCGTCTAGAGCCGTACCACCGTCACTCGAGAAAGCGCTCCACGGCTGTTGCTGCGTCGGCGCGCAGTTTGCAGCTCGGCCCCTCGCCGCTCTCGTCTTTCCCCAGAATCTTATACCTGCCACACGTCACCAGGTGGAGTGAGGCGATGTGGGCTGTGGGGCGAGAGTCGGGGGTCGCACGGGTCGGTTGGGTGCAGCGAGGAGGGGCGCCACCGATTCTCCGCCACGAGACGGTAGACGCCGTCGCGCACGGGCGCCGGCACGGACACGAGGCTGCTCGCGAGCACGTTGAGCGCCGGTCTCTGCAGTACCTGACCCACGCGGAGGGCAGCGGACGACTGCGTGTAGAACGAGCCGTCCCTGTCGATCACCACGAAGGTGGAGAGATCGTCTGCGGACCGGCCGCACGACTGCAGCAGCTCGCGACCACGCGACGACTGCAGCGAAGCGAAGCAGAAGAGCCCGCCTGGGTCGTTGTCAAGCACGAACGTGACCCAGCGGTTGCAAAAGTTGCACACCCCATCGAAGAGGATGATGCCAGCGCGGCCGTCGGGCACCGTACCCGGCGGTACAACGCCCGAGAGAGGCCCGCTCACCGCGCCTCGCAGCGGCTGATGGCGCATCGCAACCACGCGCCTCGAGGCGAGAGGCGGGCCCACGCGCAGCGCAGCGGCACTGGAGAGAAGGAGCGAGGCGAGCATTCTTGGTGTACCTCTGTTAGTGCCAGAGCGAGCGAGCGAGCGAGCAGCTGTGTGTCGCTTCTTGTAAAATTCTTGGGATAAAGTTGAGAGAGATTTTTAAAGACCAACAAGAAATCACCACCCGTAAAATTGACGCACTGAAGACGGCATGGAGGGTGAGCCACACCGAACGTACCGAGCGAAGAGCCGAGCGGAAGGAGGACGGGGAAGATGACTCCGAGGAGGACGAACCAGTGGAAATCCAGTTGTCAGATGTCACGATGCATCCGAAGGGGACCCCAGCGCCGGCATCATCCGTAGAGGCACGAGTGTTCGAAGAGAGAGTGGACCTGAGCAACAACATGACCTGTAGGCAAATGATCGGAGTGGGAGTCAGAAACGTGGTCCTTGCGCGAGGGGAGCTCGATAGACTCGAGGGGCCAGGATACGCCGCGAGGAGGACGGAGTTGCGCCGAAAGGCGAAAGAAGCCGCGAGAACAAGGGACCGGCAGGCGGCGGCGTCACAGGACGAGGCAGAAGGGAACGACGCGACAGAGAAGGAAATGACAAGGGAGAGAACGACGAGAGTGGGACGACCGCGAGGTGGCATGAAGGTTGCAGCGAGAATCGGAGAGAGACTGCGAAGAGAGATAGGAAGAGGCAGACTCCCTAGGGTGGGCGACGGCTAGCGCACCACACACCTCTCCTTAAAATCCCTGTGTGGTGGCGGCGTGCCGTCCTCCCATCCCTCCCTTGGGTTGTCTGTTTTCTTTCTTTCTTTTCTGAAGATGGGACCCTGAAAATCCCTGTGTGGTGGCGGCGTGCCGTCCTCCCATCCCTGCGTCATGGGGGGTAAACCCTGCCCAGCCCAGCCTCCGTGTCGCGATGCGCTCCCCACTCCCGTTCCCCAGTGTCCCTGATCGTCCGCCTTGAAAATATCTTTTCCGCGAATCGTTTCATTCCCGGCAAAGGCAACTTTGCGCTCGTCCAATGGCGGCAGCAACGGCGATAGCTCGCGTGTGATCTCTCGCACCGCATGGCGGCCGACAGGGTCGAGGGCGGGGCGCACACGCTCCCACCAATCGCGGAGGCCTCGGTCAGCAGTGAGGCGAGCGGCGACACGCAGCAGAAGCAGCAAATCCTGAGCAGCATCTCTGCTGCCCTCTCCGCCGCGGACACCGAGAGGGTGGTGGCTGGCCTGATGCAAGCGGATAGGGTGCGCCGCCCACCCCTGCCTGCCACTTGCCTCCTGCTGTGGCCCCGCGCCTCGCTCTCACTCGCGCCTCGCTCCCGCTCGCGTACCGGCTCAGCATTCGGTTCCTCTGCCTCTGGCGCTCGAATTGCAAGTGGAGGCTCGGGTGCAGTAGATGCTGAGTGCAGTTTCGTGTAGCAGCTTGGAGCCAGGCCATGGACGAAAGCTCTTAACGTGGCCCCCGTCGTCACACGACACCCACGAGTGCATGGCTGTGTTCGAGCTGCAGCCACCGCGTGATGAGATGACCCTGCCTTCACCTCCAGGCTCTGATCGCTGCGACGGAATCGCGGGGGGGGAGAGATCCTGCTGCGCCGGTGATTACATGCAGCACTGGCGTAGCGGCTGGGGATGCCATCAAAGGCCGCGACGCGGCGAACGAGGCAAAGCGGGCGCTGCCGAGTGGAGGTGGCGGTATACCAGATGCGGCCTCGCGGCTCGCTCGTCGCAGGCGGGCTGGCAGAGCTGCCGGGGGCGGACGGGCTCGCTGAGGCTGAGGCCGATGGGGGTGGGCAGGCTGGCCGGCCGGCGGCTCGATTCGCCGCGCCCCTCTGGAGGCGACTTCGGGCTGCGAGTACCGTCGCCAGTGCGGCTGCAGCAACTAGGAGCAATACTGGTTTGGAGGCGGTGGACTGTGCTGACAAATCGACGGTGTGGGAAGTCGATGGAGGGCCAGAGGGGGGAGTGAACGGTGTCGCGCTGGATGCAGCGCCCTCTGATGGCGAGCAGCTCCTCCTCTCCTCCTCGCGCCTCTTCAACCCGACGACCGTCCGGTGACGCCCTCTGCCAAACCCCAACAAACGGGAGCCAAGAGACGCCGTCTCGCCGCTCTCTCGCTGTTGTCTCTTCTGCCACCGCCCTCGACGCCCCCCCTCCCTTTGCTATCTTGCCCGACACCGCCCTGCCCCTCAGGCGGGCGGCGGCCTCCATTGGCATCGACCTCGCTTCGCCGTCGATCGACACGCTGGTGGCCGAGTGCCGCTTGCTACCATACGCCATCGCACTCATGCGTGCGCCGCTGCCGAGTGGCTGGCGCGAAGTGTCCGTCAACGGGGACATTGCCTTCCAGGACCTCGAGTCGCGAGAAGTGCGCCGCATCCACACACACACACACACACACACACACACACACACACACACACACACACACACACACACACACACACACACACACACACACACACACACACACACACACACACACACACACACACACACACACACACACACACACACACACAGCTCTTCCCACCCGTCCCTCCCCCTTGGCCCCTGGCGCTGAGGGAGGGTGTAGAGCATGTAGAGTGTAGAGCGCTGTAGAGCTGTAGAGCTGTAGAGCGTTGTAGAGCGCTGTGAGCGCTGTAGAGCTGTAGAGCTCTACGACCGATGCAGATGTAGAGCGCTATATAGGCCCTCTACAGCGCGAAATCTCTACAACAACTCACCATCACGGTCGCTCTCCGACATGAGGCGCGTTGCGCTTTCCACAGTGCTGCCCTGGGCCTGGCCTTCTGTTGCCCGCCCAATGGGTGGCGCAGGTGCCGTCTGGCCGAAGGCTCTTCCAGCCATATCTCGTGGTGTGTGTACACTGCACAGTGGTTTCTTTATCTACATCGATGTCATGTATGTCACGAGGCCCCGCCGTGCAGGGCGCTACGGGCTCCCTCCGGCCGAACGGGTGCCTCTGCTGCAGTGGCATGCCTCACGGCTGCGACTGGCCGGTGCCTCGGCGCGTCAGCTCGGCTCGGCGTAGCGATCGTGGCCAGCGCAACTCGCCTGGACTCAACGCTCAGCCAGGAGCTCCCGCACGCGCTGGCGCGAGTCATGGCGCATGCAACGCGCAGCAACTGGCGGGAGCGGCGAGTCAGCACGCAACGCCGTTGGAGCGGCCGCAGGCAGGGGGGCGCGGGGCTGTGCGAGCTGTGCGTCGCTGCTCAGGCGTAGTCGCGCACCCAGAGGTGAAGGCAGAGGTCACCGCGAGCATAGCTGTGTGGGAGAATCCCCGAAGCTGAGAATCCCGAAGAAGAAAACGCGGCTCGCTGACATCAAGGTCGCTGCGTCCTGCGAGAATTGAAAGAGGAAGAGGCAGACGCTCAAGGGTGGGCGACAGCTAGCACCATACTCCTCCCCTTAAAATCCCTGTGGCGGCGTGCACACACACACACACACACACACACACACACACACACACACACACACACACACACACACACACACACACACACACACACACACACACACACACACACACACACACACACACACACACACACACACACACACACACACACACACACACACACACACACACCGACCTCCCATCCCTCCCGCTCCCCCTTGGCCTGGAGAGGAACTTGAGATCCCCTGCGTTTCTAAGTCTTAAGCGCCAGATGGCGCGGGGGCAGCTCTGTTTCGCTCCCCTTCCTTTGCTTGGCTCCACTCGCTAACGCTCGGCTCCCCTCCGGGTCCGCTCGGCGTCAATCCGAAGCACAAGGGTCTCGG
>NW_005196741.1:0-1389 GCF_000372725.1 Emiliania huxleyi CCMP1516 | reverse complement strand
CGCATCCGACGCGTGGTGTTCGTGGGGGCCCCGCGGCGACAGCCGGGCAGGCCTCTCGCGACGGCCGATGGAGACTGGCCAGCGCTGTCGGCGGGCGAGTGTGCGGCGCACGCGCTGCGCGTAGGCGGCGCGTGGGCGGGCGGCCCGCCCGGCCGTCGGTGAGCACCGGACGCGAGGGTCGGTCGGCTCTTAACTAGCTGTATATAGTCGCGATCTGCCGGCGTGCGTATGAGCTCACTAGCTAGAGCTCACACTAGAGGCCGTCATCGCATTCGCCTTCCTGGGACCCAGCGCTGACTTCTGACTGTCGTTGCTGTCTCTCCCCCTTCTCGACTGTCTGTGCTTGTGCGTCTTGGGTCCGGAGTTGTGCGTTTATGTGAAGAACCGCTCTCGCGGTGGAGGATCCGGTGGACGCGGGAGACACCACCAAATCCCGGCTGTTCCTGTGCCTCCTCTGCCTCCTCCGAGAACCAAAACAACATATGGACGACTGCTCCTCTGACTCCTCTGCCATGCCGACGACGGCGTCCCACGTTTCTGGCGTCACCATCCACATCCCGGCTGTTCCTGTCATCGAGCTCACGCTCCTCGTTATTGCAGCACTGCTGTGGCGCTTGCTCGTTGCGGTGCACGCGGGACTGGCGATGCTCCATGCGTTGCAGGCAGAGAAGATTCCCCACTCCGGCGTGCCGTCCGCGGAGAAAGGCAGCCCCCCGCCACCGCCGCACCTCTCGCGCCAGCTCTCTCGCGAGCGGCTCCGAGGCGGCATGCCTGTGCCGCCTCCGTCTCCCCGCGGCGAAGGCGAGCCAAACATGCTGGCCGACGCGCGGCCGCTGCGAATTTCGGCCGGCCACTTTGGCAAGTGCTTGAGCGGCGATGCCGACGTCGACGTCGCCTTATTCATAGCAGCCTGCCAGGCGTGCAGTCACAGTGCGGACGAAGTGTGGGCCGTCGCCTCAGCGCCGCCAACCCGCCGCCTCCCTCCTCCCTCCCTCCACCCCTCCCTCAGAACTATTGCAAGGTGCTGGCGCTCATCGGGCCCTTCACGCTGCTGTCGACGCGCGAGGTGATCTCCAACATGAAGAAGATTGAACACTCCTTCGAG
The DNA here is from genome assembly GCF_000372725.1 of Emiliania huxleyi CCMP1516. Classification (NCBI taxonomy): domain Eukaryota; phylum Haptophyta; order Isochrysidales; family Noelaerhabdaceae; genus Emiliania; species Emiliania huxleyi. Next base: position 284 of record NW_005196741.1, on the reverse strand, counting down.
CTGGCGCCGGTGCGGGCATCAACCGAGATCGACCGAGATCTAGCTGACTCGGTCGAAACACACCGCGAAACGTCCGCGACACGCCCGCGACACGTCCACGACACGCCCGCGACACGCTCACGACACGCCACGACACGCCTGACGTGTGCCCGTCCGCAGGTGCGGTACCGCTCGATGCGAGAGCTGCTTGAGGCGGAGGTTGCGGCGGGGATGCACCAGCCGGGAGGCGTGCTCTCTCTCTCTCCCTCCCTCGCTTCTCCCCCCCCCCCCTCTCTCTCGACTCT
>NW_005196742.1:0-1390 GCF_000372725.1 Emiliania huxleyi CCMP1516 | reverse complement strand
GGTCGAGGGCACCATCGAGGCCTGGAGCCCTCCGCCGGCAGAGCAGGCGCCCGAAGAGGAGGAGGCGGCAGGGCCGGGCGGGCGGCGGCGGGCGGCGGGCGGCGGGCGCGACGGCGGCTCCTTCCCCCCCGTGGAGGAGGTCGCCCCTCCCTCGCTCGGCTGCTCGCGGTGCCGCCTCTCGGCGAATGGTTGCCTGCAGTGCAATCCCAACCACCCGCGGTATGTGGCGGCGGGCGGCGGCGGGCAGGAGGAGGAGGTTGCGCTCTTCCGCGTGCAGCACGACGACGGCGACGTGGAGGACCTGGAGGAGGGCGAGGCACGCGCCGCCGCCGAGTGGCACGCGAGCTTGCTGCAGGAGAAAGCGATGCGGGCCGACGGGCACCGCTGGGTCGGGCAGCGGGTGGCGCGCTACTTTGAGCAGCGCGCGGCGCCGGTGCTGTGCAGCATCACGAAGTGGCTCCCCCCCGACGGCGACGAGGGCGCGCTCTTCCGCTGCGTGCACGACGACGGCGACGAGGAGGACCTCTGGGAGGGCGAGGCGCGCGAGGCCGTCGCCGACTACAAGGCGCTGCTGCAGCTCGGCCGCCAGGGGCGAGCATCTTGATGGAAGCGAGGCGGGGAGAGATCGCCGACTCGGCGAGCATGCCCATGAGGCCTCATCAGGAGCAGTACGAACCCATGGAACGCCCGTCGGGAGGGCGACCATACATGGAAATCTCTGCGCAACATCGGAAGATCCTTGGACTGTAGATCGTAGATGCCTTTTAGAGATCTCTTAAGTGGCAAATCTCCTGCCAAGAGCTGCAGTAAGTAGATTGAAGAACTGGTGGAGGCAAATCTTCTCCGGTGTAGATGCTCGAGAGGAGTCTGAGATCTCGCGTTTGGTGCGTGCAGTCGCTTGAGATCTTGCGACAGAGGTGGAGATTCTGACTTCGCGCCAAAGGCGCCTAGAGGCTAGAGATCGTGTGGGCCGACTGGAGATTGCAAAATGGCGCGAAAAGAGGGTGGAGATGAGGAGATCCTTTTGCATTGTGAATGAGTCCATAGCGCATCTCCTTGAAGGTTTGAGCCCCCCTCCTCCCCCGGGCCCCCGAATCGACAGTGGAGATTGGAGATTGGAGATGGAGATCGGAGATCTGACTGAATCCGGCCTAAGATGACGACGTTGGAGATTGGAGATTGAAGATGGAGATCGGAGATCTGACTGGATCCGGCCTAAGATATAGCGACGCTGGAGATTGGAGAGTACTGGAGAGATGGAGATCGGAGCCCCCCAGCCCCTAGTGGTGTCTCATCGAGTTTTTTGTTTTGTTCTAGATAAAGGTCTGTGCGCGGACCGCCCGGGGAGCCTGCAGCGCCATTTTCATCTGCGCTCCTCTTTATGCCCTGC
>NW_005196743.1:0-1390 GCF_000372725.1 Emiliania huxleyi CCMP1516 | reverse complement strand
CGGCTCGCGTGAAGAACAAGGTTTCGTTGTGAAGAGCTGGGAAGAGCTGGCTGGCGGACTCGGGGCCGGTGCTTTGACGCAGCACAGTGTGCTTCGTGGTAGCATGAACTCAGAACGGCCCCCCGAGAGCGCCTCTTCGACGCCCACGGGTCCCGGGGGGTCGGATGGGTTGCGAGAGGGCCCCGGCTATTTTTCGTTTGAATCCCGGAGGCCGTTCGAACATGAATTGACGTTCCACGTGCCCGTCCACAGCCACGGACAACATGCTAGCCCAGCAGGCCGCTCCCACCGCCGCCCGCGGCGGAGGCAAGGCGGCAAAGGGTGGCAAGGGCGGCGGCAAGGGCGGTGGCAAGGGTGGTGGCCGTGGCGCACCAGACCCGCTTTGCGCCGCCGCCCTCAACGCCCGATACTCGGTTAGAGCCTGCGGAGCGATGGCGGCAGAGGTGCGGCCGCCGGCGACCTCACACGGTGTCGAGCGCCGTAGAGACGGCCTCGAGAGCCGCCACCAGGTGTGCCACGACCGCGGCCGCGAGGCTCGTGGCGATGGATGCGCCAGACCCGCTTTGCGCCGCCGCCCTCAACGCCCGATACTCGGTCAGAGCCGGCGGAGCGACGGCGGCAGAGTTGCGGCCGCCGGCGACCTTCCCCTCGACCACGCCGCCGACCCGTCGACAAAAGCACGCGCGGACTGCCATCGAGAAGAAGGAGAAGGAGCGCGGCGCATCCGGAGCCCGCGGGCGCGGCGTGGGCGGGCGCGGGCGCGGGCGGGCGCGCGGGAACCCCGCCAGCGGAGGCGACACAATGCCTCTGGCGGCTCTGCAGGCGGCGCGCGGCGCGCCCCTCGCCGGTCTCCCGCACGCTCCTGAGGGCCGAGAGGGCCGAGAGGCGGGGTTGGTGACCCGGGGGCATGGGCGGTGCGGCCCGCGCCGCGCGCGGGCGCGTGGCAGCCCGTGAGTGCCGAGATCGGGTCTGTGCTTCGACGTAGCATGGGCCCCCGGAGGCCCATCTACAGCAGCGGCGAAGTGAGCGTGTTTGTGGTGTTGGTGTGACGTCTGAGCTTGGATCTGTGACTAAAGCCGCTTACCACTGATGGATCCCCACCCGAATAACACACAGTGAGCGCCCCAGCACTTCACTACGCCCTCCGCGCGAAATCGCTAGTGGTGCTTTGTGGCAGCACATTGTGCTTTGTGGCAGCACGGGTGCGGTGCCCGAGACCGACGACATAAGGCAGCCGGCTTTTCTTTTTGATGATGATGTGCCGATGTGTGTTGCGGAAAGAGGAACCCACAAACAACCCTTCGGCGTCGCTCCTCATCGCAAACCCCGTCAGCAGTCCACATCCGGGTCTGTTTGTTCTACATATACGCTGCATTGATGGAAGGGAAAC
>NW_005196744.1:0-1390 GCF_000372725.1 Emiliania huxleyi CCMP1516 | reverse complement strand
GCAAACCCCGGACAGCGCCTGACAGTGCCCGACACTCAACCCTCCCGCCCCACCTCTGCGGCGGACCTCTCTCTCTAGCACCGGCGGCTGTATGCTACTACAAATAAAGCTACCAGCTAGCCTTCTTGGGCCCTACAGTCATATATGCCTATACGGCGTCTGGGTGGGGGTGGCCGCCGCCGTCTGTGCTGCCGCCTGCGCTTGCGCCTGCGCCGCCATCTGCGCTCCCCAGGCGGCCGCCGCCGCCGGCGTGATGGTGGGACCGGAGGCAGAGTAGAGACTAGAGTATGTGTAGCAGAGTCCTGCTGGTCTCCTCTTGATAGTGTCATAAGTGTGGCTGGTGTGTGTCAGAGGTCAGAGCCTGAGCAGGAGACGGCCAAGGGGCTGAAGGAGATGATCGACGCGGGCTTCTCGCCGGCTGAGCTGGGCATGGACCCGGTCGACGCGGCGCAGGCCTACCGCATGGCGCTGATGGCGCAGAACAAGTCCAAGGGTGCGGGCTCCTCCTCCTCGGCCGTGGATGTGGACGCGGACTGAAAGAGGTGGCGGCGGGGGGGGGGGGGGGGGGTTTCCTTATTGGGAAGAGTTCCCCCCCGTTCGCGTATGATTCCCAGGGGCGACAGGAGTCCCTGCTCCGGATACACACGGACACCCCCGCGAGGGATGGTTGTGGCTTGTGCCCCCTTTTTTCCAGTTTCTGCTTAAAAAGTTTATGAACGATGTAAATTGTTTGTTTAGTTCATTTATCGGGGCGGTCGCCAGCGGCGCGGTGTTCAATTAAACACGGGTTCATAAACACTGTGTTTATAAACACCAAAAGTTTATAAACCCTGTTGAACTTCACACACTGGAAATCTTTTTGCCTTCGCCGGCTCTCGCCGGAGCATCGGAGCTCGTAGAGAGAGGACTTCCGCCGAGAACTGCGCGCGCCTTCCTCACTCGCAACGACGCAGACCCAAACACCGCTCGAACACGCTGCGCGCGACGCAGCGGCGGGGTACGCGTCCGGCGATTGGGCACGTGCAGTAGCGGGCTACACGCGAGCGATCGATCTGGCTGACTGTGACACGCAAGCCGTCACGACGCTCCTCGCCAACCGCAGCGCGGCGCGCCTCCAGGACGGCGCCGCCGCCGCGGCGGCGCACGACGCGGCGCTGTCTCTCACAGCGCGACCCGCGGACTGGCGGCCGCGGCTCCGTCTGGCACGTGCGCTCGGCGAGCTTGGCCGGCAGGCTGACGCCGGCCGCGAGGCGGCGCACGTGCTGAGGCTGTCGGCGGTGCCGGCGCAGGCGTCACAGGAGGCGGCGGCGCTGCTGCGCCGAGCGGCGGCGGAAGCGTCGTCGGCGCCCGTGGCAGCCAGCGCCGCCGAGGCGGCGGCACACTCAGCCGT
>NW_005196745.1:0-1390 GCF_000372725.1 Emiliania huxleyi CCMP1516 | reverse complement strand
CAACTCCGCCATGGATCCGCTCGAAGAGTATGCACGCCCCCAGCCGCCTTCAGCCCTTCACTGCCCTGCCGCGCAACCCCTCTCGCACAGCACGCTCGCACTCGCAATCCCTTCGCCACAGCGTGGCTCAGCCTCTCCCATATCTCAAGTCTCAACCCCGCGAATGCGCAGGTACACGTGGATTGTTGTCTTTGGCGCGATTGCTGCAACCTTCACCGCATTTGTGCGCCTCGCGCCCCGGCCCCCTACCGACCCCGCGCGCGAAGCGAGACCCGCCCTACCCGTTCGCAGGGCATCGGAGCCAACGACGTGGCCAACGCGTACGCCACCTCCGTTGGATCCAAGGCCTTGACCATCAAGCAGGCCTGCTTTGTCCACAGCCGCCCCTCACATGCAGCTCGCACCAGGGCTCGACACCGGGCTCTCTCATCCCAGTCGTGGCGGCGTGTGTGAAGGATGCGCGGCCGAGCCGCTGCCTGGCGCCGCTTGAACGTCTGAGAGCAGCCTCCAGGAGGCGGAATGGGTCGCGGTGCATGTCGCCATCGGCCTTCGGGGGTGGGTCCGGGGCCAGGCCACTCTCGGCGCCCGAAATACCCGGCGCAGAGCCCGGCATTGGGGCCGCGCGCGGACGAACGCAAACCCTATAGGGTTTGAGGGCGGCCGCCCAAGAGCCGAAATAGGCCTTTAAAAATCCTAAGAGCTACATACACTGAAAATTACCCCCAGAAATCAGGGAAGGCACACGTCACACGACCACCTCCACGCCACACTATGTCCATCGTCTCTCTCCTCCTCGCGCCGACGCTCGGCTACGTCGACCGCGGCATTCTCAAGGCTCCACCTGCCCGAGCTAGAGACCTCTCCCCATCTCTCCCCATCTCTCCGCCCGCCAGGCTCCACCTGCCCGAGCTAGAGACCTCTCCCCATCTCTCCCCACCTCTCCGCCCGCCAGCTCGACAACACCACGTTCGACAAGATCGTCGACGGCTCCCGCGCTGTCATTGTCCGCTTTGACAAGGAGTATGCGTATGGCGACGAGGTGGCCCACCCTTCCCTGCCGCCGCCGTGCGCTTGCGATCGTGGTGAGCCCGCCGCCGCCGCCGCTCACAGCACGACGCGTGGAAGGACTTCGCAAAGAAGGTTGGCGAGTCGTCCGCCTCGCTGCTGAGCTGCGACGTCGGCGTGTCGGAGTATGGCGACAAGGACAATGCCGACATTGCTGAGCGCTTCTCCATTAAGACGGACGACTTCCCGCAGTACCGTCTCTGGCTCAAGGCGCGCGGCAGCGGCAGCGGGCGCCTGGGGGGTTCTGCCCGCCTCCTCCCCGCCTGAGCTCTGACGCGTCTGGCCCGTGCCTTCGGGCATCCCGCTTCAGGGCTCGGGCTCCGAC
>NW_005196746.1:0-1390 GCF_000372725.1 Emiliania huxleyi CCMP1516 | reverse complement strand
CGAGGAGGACGAACCAGTGGAAATCCAGTTGTCAGATGTCACGATGCATCCGAAGGGGACCCCAGCGCCGGCATCATCCGTAGAGGCACGAGTGTTCGAAGAGAGAGTGGACCTGAGCAACAACATGACCTGTAGGCAAATGATCGGAGTGGGAGTCAGAAATGTGGTCCTTGCGCGAGGGGAGCTCGATAGACTCGAGGGGCCAGGATACGCCGCGAGGAGGACGGAGTTGCGCCGAAAGGCGAAAGAAGCCGCGAGAACAAGGGACCGGCAGGCGGCGGCGTCGCAGGACGAGGCAGAAGAGAACGACGCGACAGAGGAGGAAGTGACAAGGGAGAGAACGACGAGGGTGGGACGACCGCGAGGTGGCATGAAGGTTGCAGCGAGAATCGGCGAGAGACTGCGAAGAGAGATAGGAAGAGGCAGACTCCCTAGGGTGGGCGACGGATAGCGCACCACACACCTCTCCTTAAAATCCCTGTGTGGTGGCGGCGTGCCGTCCTCCCATCCCTCCCTTGGGTTGTCTGTTTTCTTTCTTTCTTTTAGCCTCCCATCCCTCCCCTGGGTTGTCTGTTTTCTTTCTTTCTTTTAGACTCAGAGCTCACACAGAATCACAGCGGGAGGAAAGCGGCGAGTCGCAGAAAGAAATGTTGGTGTACCTTCACCGACATTTCCTAGCACGCGGACTGCTGACTCCACTCGACAACGAGTACGACGTATCCGACAGCTGGAGCCACTGGTGCTATGTGCGCCGCACTCGCCGCTGCTGCTGCCACCTCGTACTCCTTCCGTCTCGACGCGCCCGCTTTCACTCCGCACGGCCTGCGAGTGTCCGACGTACGAGCGTCCAACGTGCCTCTCAACGCGCCGCTCACGGTGGAGCAGCTCGAGGCGCGGCTCGCGACGCTCGCGGGCCCAGCCAACCGCGACAGGAGGCGACGCGTGCAGCAGCGCTTGAAGAAGCTCCGCGACAAGGCAGCAAGCGGCAGCGAGGCGCAGTCTGCAGTGGCTGCGACTGTGCCGGCGGCGACTAGCACAGGGCCGGACCGGGCTAGTGACAGTGACCAGCGAGTTGCGATCGGCGAAGGCGCCGGCAGAGATCGACGGCAGCCACCAGCGGCGGCGGCGACTCGCGCAGCAGCGGACCCGAAAGCTGCCAGAACTGCGCGGCCGCGGCGGCCGCGGCGGCCCGAGCGCGGCTCGGCGCCAGACGTCTGGTGGCGCGCCGTGAGCATGGCCGAGCTGCGCGCCCACCCGGCGTTTGTCGCGCTGCCGCCCGCGCACCGCGTGCTTCCCGCCACGGCGTCCGACCTGCGCCTGTACCGGCAGGACTCGGACCAGTGGTGGGCGTGCCACGCCGGCCGCATCAGCACGAGCGCGTGCGCCGCCT
>NW_005196747.1:0-21099 GCF_000372725.1 Emiliania huxleyi CCMP1516 | reverse complement strand
GCTTCAGGAGCGAGGACCACCCCATCAACCCCACCTTCGTAGTCGCCGCCGTCTGGCGCTACATACCGGATGCCTCGTCCATCAAGAGCCTCGCCTTCGAGCGAATCGTCCATCAGCCATCCAGGGAGGGCCTTGGCCTCGACCTCTACGTCCCAGTGGACGGGGCCGTCGGGCACTTCGCGGACGTCGCCCGGCGCCTCTCCACCCTCTCCCACCCAGTTGAGGGCCAGGAGGGGCGCACCTTCCGAGTCTCGGTGAGCCTCATCAACCCGCGGCAGAACCGCCCGCAGCAGGGCCCTGCCCGCACCCGCTCTCTCGCGATCGCGTTCCCTCCAGCCACCGCCTCTACGGTTGGCCTCAAGGGGGCCATGTCCCAAGCCTTCCAAGCCAACGGCTTCGAGGACGCCCAGTTCCGGCCCGCCAAAAGCCCCTCCAACGAGCTCAAGCTCGCTGTGACTTGCGGGACCATCGCCTTCACCAACTACACCGGCTCTCGCGCGGCGAACTTCCACGCGATGACCCGCGAGGGAGGGATCCTCCTCCGCTTCGCTGGAGGGGGAATCGGCTCTGCCTCCATCCGCACCGCTGAGTACGGCATGGACGCCCTCACTCGGGACGAGCTAGGCCTCCGTGGTCCTATCTTCACAGGGCGCTCCGCGCGCTCAACTTCACCACCGATTTCACGAGTTGGACTGACCTGCTCTACGACGCCGCCAGGCCACCCAAGCGGAAAGTCTACGCCAACGGATTCCTCTCCGAAGAATACGAAGTCAAAGTCGGCACCGCGCAAGGCTGCCCACTCTCTCCCCTCCTCTTCCTCATCATCGTTGAAGGCTTCACCCGTCTCTGCCTGCAGGACACGAGACTCGAAGGAATTAAGATCGGAGCTCTCCTCCTTAAAATCCTCCACTTCGCAGACGACACCATGATTGCCCTTCGCAATCCGAAGCAAAAAGCACGAGTCGAAAAACACATAAACACGTTCTGCCTCGCCACAAACATGCGCGAAAACGCGGACAAACGCGAGCACCTCCCACTAGGGATCTACGCCAACAAGCGAGGGTCCTTTTTCGATCCCACCGATGACTGGGAACCCATACCCCCGGGCAGCTGGGCCACCCACCTCGGAATCCCGATCGGAAACAACCTCAACCAGGTCGACTTCCTACGCACTGTCTACCAGCGCGCCAAATCCTCCCTAGCCAGAGCTAGAGGGGTGCCCCAGATGAGCCTGTCCGGACGACACAAGATATTAAATGCCAACTACTATGGTACGCTCCGCTATTACTTGTGGACGCTCACCCCTTCTGAAGCCATGATCAAAGCGGTAGAGGAAGACTCCGCCACCTTCCTGTGGCGGAAGAAACCCGAGCTTGACTCCTCGGAAATGGGCTCCAAAAAAAGAGGAGGCAAATTTATAGCAGCCCACGCAACCCACCGCCCAGTGCGCGAAGGAGGCGCAGGCGTCCTGCACTTTCGCGCCCACCTCGAGGCCTTCCGAGCCAAGTGGATTCTCATGTACCTAGAGCCGAGAAAGGCGATGTGGAAGCTCATCTTCGACGAATGGCTCCAGCTCCCCAGCCGAGGGACCCTCCTCTCCCCTCTCACTAAGAAAGAAAAGAGAGCAATACTATCGAGACTTCCCCAGTCAGCCTCTGCCTTCCGCGACGCCCTCAAGGCCTTTTGGAGGCTTCGCATCAGCCAACACGAAAAGGTCCTCGGCCATAAGGATCCCGACTCCCTTCGGGCACTTCCCCTTTTTCGTAATGCTTTCTTCAAAGTCTTGACCAAAGGCGTCGCCTCCGCAGAGGAGGAATGGCACCCCCTTGGATTCTCCACGCTGGGGAGCCTCTTCAACCAGCTCGACGGTACTCCTCTCAGCTCCGAGCAGCTCAAAGCCGAACTTGTGGCGCGCGCCCCCGCCCTGAACGCCAAAGAGCGGAGGTCGAGAGCCAAACGGCTCCTCAAGTACCAAGCCAAGATCCCCCTGAACATCAAAGCCTTTTTAGCCAGACCGCGCCCCCCCTTCTCCGCGGACGACCATGTCCTCTTTGAAGACGACCAAGGATACCTGGTCAACGGCCGGTTCACCAGCCCACACACCCTCTACGAGGAGCGCGTCGACGCCAGCGGGTGGCCGTGGACATACTCAACTCCTCACGACCTCTCTGCATGGAGCCAATCCGACATCGACCAGATTGAGCGCTGCGCCGTATGGGGTCACCCCAGCGCCTATTACCGTCCCGTGATGGGACGGCTAGCTGACACCTTCCCACTTGACTGGGGTTGGAGATGGGGTGACTCTGATGAGTGCCACCACCTCTCCGAACTCACTATCAAACGCCTCACCAAAGAATTCACGCACCTTCTCACCAAAGGCACCAAGAGGGCCTCCGCCCCTCCAAACGCCGAGACCGTCTGGGAACAACGCCTCGCAGGAAAACTCGCCTTTCCCATTCCGTGGAAGGAAATATGGAAGTCTAAGGGAACTTTCCTCACCACGCCAAAAGACGAGAATACTTGGTGGAAGCTGCTCCACCGAGCTCTACAGACCCGATCGAGGGATAGCACACTCACCATCCAGTCGTGCCGCCTGTGCGGAAGCGATAAGGAAACCATGCTACACCTCCTCACTTGCCTGAGGGTCCGAAAAGTACAGGACGCCCTCGCGCCGTTACTCCAAGCTGTTGGAGTAAGCGTCACCGACACATACGCCACATGGCTCTTTGGGCTCTGCCCGAGGGGGAAGCTCCTGCGCGAAGCCCCCAGGGCACTGATTCGCATCTTTTGGCGAGTAGTCTACCGCCACATGGTCCGTAAAGAGATTGACCGAGTTCAGTTCGTGACGGAACTCGTCGTCAAAGACATTGCTCATACCTTCATGACTCGCATTCTCCACACTCAAATGGAGCGCCAAAGGTTCAATCTCAAAAGGGTGGAAGCCCAAAACAAAGACAGGCCCAATGACTACATCACCCACTTACCAAGATCACTTGCTGAGCGATACTCTGACATCGGAGTCCTCGACTTGCCCACTGGGTACCTCGAGATCCATGACGGAGTGATTGACTTCCTCAAGGCCCAAGGGGTAAAGTCCCAATCCGAAATACCAAAAAGCTCAATTACCTGTCTTCAAGTGACCGACTCCCAAGGTCAAACGTTGGTTGGTCAAAGCTGCGAAAAATCAATGAAAACTCACGAAATACGGCAAATTTTCCTTCGCCTGCGGCGCGCTGGTAGGATCTAGTGGTCCCCATCGAGTGTGTATCCTGGCTTTGTGGGAGCAAATTACACAAAATACACTGTGTTTTCAGCCCAAGTCCAAATACACAAAATACAGACTTAACATCTAGGGTCCGAAGGAGTTGGGGAGAAAAAAAATTCCGCGTCGCAGAATTCCCGCTCTGTCTGTCGGCGGAACGTGCTGGTTGAAATACAAAGCTGGTGTTACTGTCGGCGGCGGCGTTGTGTTGTAAATGCCACGCTTCTCGTTCGCGATTGCAGAGACCGACATCGACCGTGCGACTGGCCTCAGCCCTCCCTCGAGCGAGGCGCTCGAACTCGAGGCGACTGGCCTCAGCCCTCCCTCGGGCGAGGCACTTGAGCTCGAGGCGACTGGCCTCAGCCTTTCAGCAAGAGAGGCGCTGAAGGCACTGCCGGCGGCGGCACGGCGGGAGATCCTGGAGCTGGTGCTCGCCAGGCAGCCTAGTGCGCCTCAGGTGGCAGTGCCGGCGCCGCCTCCGTCGGCTCCGCTGCCGAATTCGCATACCGCCGCGCCCAAAGCGTTGAGACGCTCCACGTCGGAAGCCGGCCCGCCCCTCCTCGGCCGCAACCGCGCCAACCGCGGCGCGTTCCCTCAACGCCTTGGCGTCGGCGATGGGTGGGCCTCCTCAGCCGCCTCCTCGTGGGCGACCCACGCTCAGCTGCCGCCGCCGCTGCCTGCCGACCGATCTGATTCGCAGGCTGCCTCGGCGGCCACCGCCTTGATCGGGTTCAGCGGGCGCTCGGCGAGCGCCGCCAGCAAGAAGCCCCCAGAGGCCTCGACTCAGCAGGTAGTGGTGCGGAAGAAGCCGCGCTGTGCCAAGTGGACTGAGGAGCTCAAGGCGGCGGTCGGCGGCCCCTTTTTCTGCTGTGACGGCCTCAACGGCAAGTGCACCGAGAAGCGGCCGAGGACCGAGGCGGGGAACTGGGCCAAGCACATGCTCTCCCCGCAGGAGCAGCGCAGCCGCGGCACCAAACGGCGGTTCTGCGGCCAGTGCCGGATCCCAGTCGTCGACGACTAGAGAGCCATGTGTGTCCGACGGGGAGTCGAAAGACGGACACAATCACAAAGCGTCGAAACTCTCTCTGGAGCGAGAGTGTATCATTCAGTGCACATACCACATTCTCATGCGATGGGTGTGCATACGTCTGGAGGCATGTATGCACGGCGCGAGCTAGGGCGAGAGGGGGCTAGCGGCTCTCGAGTGTGTGTTCGTCTCGAGAGTGTGTTCTGACCTCTTATTGCAATAGAAAAAAGTTTAGAGGTTACACGACGCTCGGGCACGCACAGGTGTGTCGCACTGGCCACTCCCCTCCACAAAATTCAAAATAACTGTAAACGTTACCCACCCGACACACCCGTTTACGCACGCGCACCCGCAGCCGCTCGCCGCGCTGCATCATGCATGCGGCACTCGTAAGCCTCTTGTAGGGAGGCGGTACACACAACACACGTACACGTGCCCGTACACAGTCTGCACTCTCTGCGCGCACCAGGCGAGCTCCGCTCCCTCTGAGGCCCTCCTCGCCTATACGAGCGGAGGCTCCTGCAGCATCGCCACGTGCGGCACGAAACGCACGTCGCCAGTCATCTCGGCCATGAACTCGGTGTAGCGACGCCTTGCGCGTGTCCGCTGCACCAGCGCGCCGCCGAAAGCGGCGAGAGCGAGGGCGGCGCACGCGAGGGCGACCGCAGGGAGGCGGGTGCGTGGACCACCGGCCGAAGCCGCTGCCTCCGCCTCCAGGTCGAGGCCGTGCTCCTCTCCATACATCCCATCGACCTTGTAGTAGTACTCGCAGCCTCGGGCCGTCGTGATGCACGCGACGTCCTGCAGACCGCAGTACTGCCACTGTCCTCCGTGCCACGGCGTCGCCACCTTTTGGCACGCGTCCGCCTGCCAGGCAAAGCCCTCGCCGACGCAGTCCTCGCACTTGGCGTGCAGGTGCTCAATCATGCCGGCTTTGGGATCGACGCCGCCCGTGCGTGCCGCAGACTCCGTCAGCGCCACCGCACAATCCAACTCAAAGTCCATGCCGTCTGGCATTTCCCAACGGTGCACGCAGCCCTCGGTCCCAGCACCCAGCGCAGGACAGTGCTCGTAGCCGCAAGCCCCGCCGCCACCGCAGCAGTTGACAGCCTCTGCCTCGGCCGCGTCGGGCGGGCCTCCGACGCGAGCGGGGAGGGTCGTAGCAGCGCCAAAGCCGGGCCGCTGCACGGTGATCTCCGGGCCCGAGGAGACGCGAGCGGGAAGGGTCGTAGCAGCGCCAAAGCCGGGCCGCTGCACGGTGATCTCCGGGCCCGAGGAGACGCGAGCGGGAAGGGTCGTAGCAGCGCCAAAGCCGGGCCGCTGCACGGTGATCTCCGGGCCCGAGGAGACGCGAGCGGGGAGGGTGTTGGCCGTCCCGACCGTAATGAAGGCTGCTTCGTCGCTCACTGGCACGCCGTGCATGGACGACTCCTCCATCTCGCCACACTCTTCTGCTGTGGCATCAAAGACGCACGCGGCCTCGGCGAGGCAGCCGTTGGCGTAATGCAGGCCCTCCTTGCACACGGGCCTGAAGATGCGCGGGCATCGTGCCATTGGGTTTGGGACGCAGGCTGGCGCGGCGGAGGCAATCGCCGCGCAGTAGTAGGCGAACAGCATCATCATGCAACGTGACCACATTCCGTCGCGACAGACGCGTCCTATCGCAGTGGCTGCTCCGAGCTCCTTACCTCAAACTTGGTCGACGTCGCCGTTGTGTACGGATCAATTTTTCTTTTTGCGCGAGTCCTTGAGTGCTCGAGGCGTCCGTGGGGAGGTCGAGGAGGCGGGCGGGCGGCGGCGTGAGCAGGTCGGTGGAATGCAACCCCTGCCTAGACGAGTACAGCTAAAGAGTACCCGGGGCTCCCCATGCGGGAGACCGTGAACATCTTCAGCTTGTGTAGAGCCAGGAAAAGGGTTGGGTGGAATGCGGCGTAGCGGGTGCGGCAGTGGCTGCTGCTGCGGCGGCTGCGAGGCGGCGCGAGCGGCGTGGCTTGGCCTGTACCAGCCTACCAGGTTTCCGCGGTCTCGGGAACCGTACCCGTACTACTCAAAAGTACAATATACTTTCTCACAGCACTAGCGAGATTTCGCGCGGAGGGCGTAGTGAAGCGCTGGGGCGCTCACTGTGTGTTATTCGGGTGGGGATCCATCAGTGGTAACCGGCTTTAGTCACAGATCCAAGCTCAGACGCCACACCAACACCACAAACACGCTCACTTCGCCGCTGCTGTAGATGGGCCCCCGGGGGCCCATAGCCATACTACGTCGAAGTACGGACCCGATCTCGGCACTCACGGGCTGTCACGCGCCCGCGCGCGGCGCGGGCCGCACCGCCCATGCCCCCGGGTCACTGACCCCGCCTCTCGGCCCTCTCGGCCCTCAGGAGCGTGCGGGAGACCGGCGAGGGGCGCGCCGCGCGCCGCCTGCAGAGCCGCCAGAGGCATTGTCGCCTCCGCTGGCGGGGTTCCCGCGCGCGCCCGCCCGCGCCCGGACCCGCGCCCGCTGCGCCCGCGGGCTCCGGATGCGCCGCCCTCCGTCTCCTTCTTCTCGATGGCAGTCCGCACGTGCTTGTCGACGGGTCGGCGGCGTGGTCGAGGGGAAGGTCGCCGGCGGCCGCAACTCCGCCGCCGTCGCTCCGCCGGCTCTGATCGAGTATCGGGCGTTGAGGGCGGCGGCGCAAGCGGATCTGGCGCATCCATCGCCACGAGCCTCGCGACCGCGGTCGTGGCACACCTGGCGGCGGCTCTCGGGGCCGTCTCTACGGCGCTCGACGCCGTGTGAGGTCGCCGGCGGCCGCAACTCTGCCGCCGTCGCTCCGCCGGCTCTGACCGAGTATCGGGCGTTGAGGGCGGCGGCGCAAGCGGATCTGGCGCATCCATCGCCACGAGCCTCGCGACCGCGGTCGTGGCACACCTGGCGGCGGCTCTCGGGGCCGTCTCTACGGCGCTCGACGCCGTGTGAGGTCGCCGGCGGCCGCAACTCTGCCGCCGTCGCTCCGCCGGCTCAACCGAGTATCGGGCGTTGAGGGCGGCGGCGCAAAGTGGGTCTGGTGCGCCACACGGCCACAACCCTTGCCACCGCCCTTGCCGCCGCCCTTGCCACCCTTTGCCGCCTTGCCTACGCCGCGGGCGGCGGTGAGAGCGGCCTGCTGGGCTAGCATGTTGTCCTTGCTGGGGACGGGCACGTGGAACGTTATATGTTCGAACGGCCTCCGGGATTCAAACAAAAAATAGTCCAGGCCCTCTCGCAACCCCTCCGACCCCCTGGGACCCGTGGGCGTCGAAGAGGCGCTCTCGGGGGGCCGTTCTGAGTTCATACTACCTCGAAGTACAATATACTGCGTCAAAGCACCGGCCCTGAGTCCGTCCGGCAAAAAGGAAAACAGAGGGTCCCCAGGCCCAGCACTCTGCGTTTCCGGAAATTTCCAGGGAAAACAGAGGGTGCAGGAAGGTGCTCCATTCTGGAAACTCGCGAGTTTCCCTGAGTCTGAGTACTGAGAGCTGGTCTGGGGCAAAATCTGAGGCAAAATTGAGGAAATCGACAAAATACCCAGGCGGTCGCAGGGTAAATTCCAGGTATACACGGGTTCTCCGCAAAATTCCCGGCATTTTGCCGATTTGGCCTAAAATTTGGCTGATTTTGGGCCCAAACCAGCCTCAGACTCGGCTCGCAGAGCCCAAAATTTGACGATTTCCACGGTGCACGGCGGAGTTTTCCCGGGAAAATAGAGAGGAAAAGAGAGTGTAGGAAAAAAGGAAAGGAAAACAGACGCGAGACGGGGTGCGAGAGGAAAACCTGGCACAGCCTAAGGCGTGGCGCGCGGGTCGGTGTTTCTTCCATGTGTGTACTTGTTTGTAAATCCAACGGGACCCGGAAAAGAAAGAAAAGAGACAAACCAAGGGACAGGACACACACGCGGGGAGTCATAAAATTCTTATTTCACGAGTGGGCAGCTCAGGACAGCGTGCGTTGTGTGCTCCCCTTTTCGAGGCAGCTCCCCCGCGGGATGGCGTGGGCGTCGCGGCGCAGTTCTGCCGTCCAGCCGGCAATCGCCATCAGCCCCGACGGGAGTGCACTGTTTGTGGCGGACCTCGACAACCGCAAGATCCGGCGGGTGGAGGTGGCGACGGGCGCTGTGACGACGCTCGCGGGCAGTGGCACACCAGTGGCCTGCCCAATTGGCATCGCCATCAGCCCAGACGGGGGCGCCCTGTTTGTGGCGGACCATGACAACCACAAGATGCCGACGACCCTCGGGATCCGAGCTCGGAATGCAGAAAGAAAGAAAACGGACAACCCAAGGGAGGGATGGGAGGACGGCACGCCGCCACCACACAGGGATTTTAAGGAGAGGGGTGTGGTGCACTAGCCGTCGCCCACCCTTGGGCGTCCGCCTCTTCCTATCTCTCTTCGCAGTCTCTCTCCGATTCTCGCTGCGACCTTCGTGCCACCTCGCGGTCGCCCCCTTCTCGTCGTGCTCTCCCTTGTCGCTTCTTCCTCTGTCGTGTCGCTCTCGGAATGCGACCTGTGACGTGTGGGCGAAAAAATTCTTTATTCCAGTAGGCCGCTCACGACGGCGCGCTCATGCCCTCGCGTACGGCAGGCACCGAGCTGACAGCCGCGTCAACCTCGGACGCCCGAGACTGCGCCGTGTTTGTCGACGGCGAGGAGCTCCCGTCCACCAGCAAGCCTGGCGGCGACGGTACCGCGGCATCAAACATCTACATTGAGGTCGATCTCTCGACACAGGCCGCCGAGACGGCCGCACGCAGACGCGATCCCTTCCCGGGGCAGCTGGACGCCGCGCCTACGGCAGGCTACACGACCGTCCGCGGCGTGCTCTCGAGCAGGTACATGCTCTCGCAGGTCCTCTTCAACATGGTTGGCTCGGCCACCGGGCCTCTGCTGTGCTTCTACCTCCTCTTTGGTGTCATATCCACGGGCCCGTACAGCTGGGACGCGCCCGAGGTGCGCCCCTCTCGATTGCCGCCCCGCCCCCACCACCAAGCCCCGCAGACCCCTCTCGAACGCCGCACCAGGTCATCGGGCCGATCCTGGGCTCGCCCTTCTTCGCCTCCTTCCTATGCCCGCTGCTTGCGCCGGCCGGCCTCCCCGAGGCGACGGCCTGGGGCTTTGCCAAGGTCCCTCTCACCGCAACCGCGCGCTACGCGCGCCTCTTCCCGTTCCTGGGCACGCACCCCGCCTGGCGGCACTCGCTGCTGCGGCACATGCTTGTCGGCGCGCAGGTGTCGGTCCTCGCCTGGCCGACGGCGCTGCTCTTTGCGCGCTTCGTCCTCGGCCCGACTCTCTCCACCTGGACGCAGATCCTGGGCGGCGTCGGCTACTGCGTGCTGCTCGCGCCGCCCATCACGCTGCTCGCGCTGCTCTCGCTCGCGGTGGAGCCGCATTATGCGCGCGCCGTCGACGGACTCTCCTTCGACCCGAGCCCGTGCAGGCGGCTCTGGCTGCGGGTGGGCTGGTGCCTTCGCCTGATCTGGTGATATTTGCGGGAAACCGCGCGCTGAGGTTAATACTGTCATCTGTCACCACACCTCTCGCTCTCTCCTCACTCCTGTGAGCACTTTCGTGTACTCTCCACGTGTGTTTTGCGTATGTGTGTATCGTATGGGCGTTTGCGAACGTTTGCATGTGACTGTATCACGACCCCGAGGCCACCCGTCCCCACCACGAGGTCCCCACTGTGCACTCTGACGTCTGGCGACTGCCGGCTGGCCGTGGGCGTGGCCCCTACCTCCAGCCTCTCGCGACGTATTCAACACATAGGCACAGGCGTGGGACTCAGCGCCCTGCATGTACACCTCTCCAGACTCCACACACGGCGGCAGCTTGCGCATCGGGACCAAGGTTCGGCGAGGGTGTTAGACAGTCACGCGAGCAAAGCGCAGCACGGCTCACGCCCCCTTGCTGCTGCAAGCGACAGGCTTGCCAAAGGCGGCGAAGAGGCGCGAGGCGGCCCGCTCGAGCGGCGGCGCGAGCTTCAGCAGCCTGTCGACATTGATCGTCGGGGCCGCGTAGTTGGTTGTCAGCTTGCGATGGTGGTCAAAGTGATCGGCGGTAGAGACGCCGATCCACGGGACGAGGCGGTGGGAGAGAGATTCGAGCCACGGCGTGTGGATCAGGTTGTTGATGTGCCCGATGGCGAGACCCGCGACGGCGATCGTCTCCATCGGAACGGGCTGCATCAGGACGCCGGCGATGATGAATGGGATCAGATAGGCGAACATGTACTCGACTTGCGTGACGGCCGACGCGGCGATCGGGCAGATGTGGACGTTGAAGCGGTGGTGATACTTGTGTGCCCAGTAGAGGGTCTTGGTGTGCATGGCTCGGTGCGTGCAGTAGTACCCTGCCGAGTGGATGGCGACGCAGCTCGCATAGTGCAGAACCCGCTCCGCCGGAGTGAACTGGATCGAGGGCGAGGCGAAGAGCCGCACGCCGACCGCGTAGACAATGGGCGCGAGCATGCAGTGGTTGACGACGTTGTACAGCCACGCCTTGGCGTACAGCTCCACGCCGTTCTTGGACTTGAGGATCGAGCGAACGGTGTCGACGACCGTCAGCTCGAGCAGCGCAGCGGCGAGGAATATGGAGCCGGCGACGAGGAGGCCTTCGTAGAGGAGCTCCTGGGTGGTCGGCCACTCTGCTTGCGCGCGTGTGTATCGGTCGATGGTGGCGTTGCTCGCGTACAGGAAATCCATCAGTGTTCGTAGCACACGTTGGCACGGGATGGAGGTCGATCTTCGGTCCGGCCAGCGCCGCGAGTTCGTTGTCGAGATGATTTCGACGATCGCATTCTTTTTTAACTGTGATAAAGTTCTTCTGAGGGCGCAGGATGGCGCCTAGGAACCCTACTTTCACGTCGTCTGGGCCGGGGACGACGCCAAGAGATTTTGTCGATGCCTGTCTCCTATACCTATGCATTGAAGTGTGTGACTGTCCGTTCCGTGGCAGACATTTGAGAGAGAGATTTTTAGCAATACCAAACAACTCTAACACTCACACGTAATTTGGGGCCTGGAGCCCACCCGGGGAGTCTGCCTCTTCGTATCTCTTTTCGCAGTCTCTCGCCGCTTCTCGCTGCAACCTTCATGCCACCTCGCGGCCGTCCCACTCTCGTCGGTCTCTCCCTTGTCACTTCCTCCTCTGTCGCGTCGTTCTCTTCTGCCTCGTCCTGCGGCGCCGCCGCCTGCCGGTCCCTTGTTCTCGCGGCTTCTTTCGCCTTTCGGCGCAACTCCGTCCTCCTCGCGGCGTATCCTGGCCCCTCGAGTCTATCGAGCTCCCCTCGCGCAAGGACCACATTTCTGACTCCCACTCCAATCATTTGCCGCCAAGTCATATCGTTGCTCAGGTCCACTCTCTCTTCGAACACTCGTGCCTCTACGGATGATGCCGGCGCTGGGGTCCCCTTCGGATGCATCGTGACATCTGACAACTGAATTTCCACTGGTTCGTCCTCCTCTGAGTCATCTTCCCCGTCCTCCTTCCGCTCGGCTCTTCGCTCGGTACGTTCGGTGTGGCTCACCCTCCATGCCGTGAACAGGCGCTTTATCCACCCTATCTATATTCTTCTCTCGTTCCTCTGCCCGTGCCTTGGTCTTGTCGTTGTTTCGCACCCATGTCTGTATGGCAATCGAGGCTGCCTTCCCCACTACCTGTAGTTCACTCGTCACCTCTCCCGCGAGCTCCCTTCTCTTTCTTTCGGGTATGGAGTCCGTGAGTGCGGGCAGCGTGCAGGCAATCACGGGCGCTATTTTGTCGTACTCCTCTTCGGCGAGCGCTCCAAATCTAGACCCTTTCGCCTTTAAGGAGGCTGCCCTCGCTCGTCTCAGGAATGTGGCGGTGTCTTTTGAGTCCGGCGCCTCCCGTTCAACTCTTGCTGTCGCCCTCGCTGTGTGTTTGTTGTCCCGTTCACTGAATACCAGCATGCATCTTCCTTTTTTGGTGCCCGCGCCGCCTAGCTCTGCGGACGGCCCCCCCACCCTTCGTTGTCATGTGAGACTGCCTTGTGTTCTTAACTCTCGTTCTCTCTCCTTTTGTCTCCACATCCTTCGCACACGATGTCGCTCCCCGACGTCAAGCCCACGCCCAAGGCCGCCGAAGAAATTCCGGCAGAGGGCTCCTCCGATCAGCCCCACCGCCAAGTCCGCCGCCGGCGCAAGAGCGGCGAGGTGCTCATGGCGAGGCAGGCGACCGTCGGCGCTGGCCTGAATCAGCTCGATTCAATGATTGGCGAGATGTACGACATCAAGCGGGCGACTCTTCCGACCACAAGGTCAGTGGGACACCGCTCAGCCGCCTCCTTTCTGCTGACCTCGGCGCTCGTGCTGGCGCTCAGCGTGCTGCTTCCCATGGTCACACACCCACGCGAGCTGCTCGAGGCCGCGGGCTGGCAGCCGTCGGTGTGCGACGACTCATGCGTGCACGCCAACGACGGCGCGTGCGACGACGGCGGCGCCTGCCGGGACGGCTCCGACTGCGGAGCATGCGGCGCCCGCGAGGCGTCCCTTCCGGTCCCGAGCTGGGCGGTCATCGTCGCCTCACTGGTGTCAATTGCCGTGCTCTCGCTCGGCGTGAGCACGGTGGGCGAGATGGCGCGGTCTGCTGGCGGCTCGTGGGGGCGCGTGCCGCTGACGGACGCCACGCTGGGCACGGCCGTGCTCAACAAGTTTGCAAACAGCGCGCAGGTGCGCGAGAAGGGGCTCAAGGTGCTGCAGTACGTGCTCAAGGCAGGCGCCTACTCGCGCCTCTTCTCTGCGGGCCTGACGAAGCAGCTCAAGGACCTCTCCAAGGCAACCTCGACCGCGCGCCGCTTCTTCAAGTTTTGCCGCTGGGTCAAGCACTTTGAGGACCGCGTCCTAGACACCTCTAGACACCTCCTTGTCACTTCCAAGACACCTGTCACTTCCAGACACCTCAGGGCACTGGCACTAGGACAGGGCCGCCGCGATAGCCCACACTCACCCTCGCCTCACCTCCACGCTCCTCGCCCGACCTCAGGACCTGAGCGAGGCGCGCGATCAGAGCGACCGCGTGATGCGCCTCCTGCTGTATTTCCGCGTCGCGGCCAACTTCGGCGCCGACTGGGCGGAGGATGTCTGCTCGCTCGAGCGCGTCGGCATCCTGCCCGCGGGCACGCTGAGCGTTGAGTTCATGCTCTTCGCAGAGTACTGCCAGCTCGCGCTCGCCCTCGTCGAGATTTGGGTCACGTCGGCCCGGGCGAGAAGGGAGGCCGAGCTGTCGCTGCTCGCCGAGGAGGCGGGCGTCGCCGCGCCCAAGCTCCTCTCGCAGCAGCGCAAGCTCGCCCTCGTGCGGCTCGAGCTGGTAAAGTTCGTGTCAGACGTCGGCAAGGCCATCTTTGACTGCGAGCTCTACTTCGCGCACGAGGGTGTCTTCATTGGCTGCGCTCTCTTCTCCGGCATCCTCTCGACGCACAAGAACATGTTCAAGATTCTGAAGTGAGCGGCGGGGGCGTGATCCATGTCTTGACGTACTGCCGACATCGGCCCGGCGACGCGCCGCCGCCGCTCTTGTGAGGCTTGGAGCTGATCAGGCGGTGCGCTTGAAAGACGTCGAGGGAATTCTGTCAACCCCTTCCTAGACGAGTACAGCTAAAGAGTACCCGGGGCGAACCAGGAACGATACGTCATGCGCTAGGTCATGCGATGGGGACCTGTTCCTTTTTACCACCTCACAGTGTAATAAATGAAAACGGACACCTCTCTACTGTGAGATGGGTAAAAAGGAACAGGTCCCCGCCCTTGCGATCTTTGTGCAGGGTTCTTTGTAAATAAATAAAACGGACACCTCTACTATTAGGAGATGGGTAAAAAGGAACAGGTCCCCGCCCTGCGGTCTTTGTGCAGGGTTCTTTGTGGGTGTGGTCGGCGACTAGCCGGGGTCGTCCTAGGGTTCTTTGTGGGTACAGAGAGGTGTCCGTTTTATTTATTTTGGGGGGCGCCCGCCAGGCGTCCCCACTTTTGTATCACAGCTGCGAAGAGCTGCGAGGGCCAACCAAGGGATTCGGAGCGGTCAGATTGGTATCGAGCGGTCAAATAGGTACCTGGGCCGCAGGCCGGCGCGCAGCGCCACGCCGCAGGCGTCCGCCGGAGGCCCGCCGGAGGCTCTTGCTGCGGCCACATTCTGGCAAGATTTCACCTGAGAGACCTGTCCATCTGCACCGCTGTCCGCTGTCTCAGCTGTCTGAGTCTGTCCTTTTCTTTCTTGACGGTGGTGTGCCGGTGATAGTACTAGCACGCGCCAGTTCGCACCTGTGTCGAGCCTGTGTGCTGTGAGAGAGAGTTGTCTTGTTTAAATTCTTTCTTGAGCACTTGAAAGCACTGGATAGGATCGATTCCGCATGGTACGGGACCACTCGATCGTCTCGGCTCTCGCCCTCCCTCGCTAACGCTATCGCAGCGCACTCCCACTCGCCGTCTCCGTCTGTGAGCCTAGCGCAGCGGCCAGCGCGAACTCGCCGTCTGAGCCTAGCGCAGCGCGAACTCGCTCTGAGCCTAGCGCAGCGCCTCGGACATCACCATTTTGGCTCGCCAACAAGCCCTCCGCGCCCCCACACCGTTAGGATAAGACTTTTTTTCTTTTTTTCGGGGGGCCATGTCGCTCTACTGTGCTGATGAGCTACGAGCTCGTATGCCACTTCGCCGCCTGTGTTTGGGTTTCTATGTTTGCGATTTGGACTTTACTGTTTTTCTTTTTCCCTCTTTTTTAGTAGGGAGCTAGCCTTGCCATACCGTCCGCCTTGCGAGCGTGCTCACGCACGATCCTGGGCTCGTGCTTACACGCGGTCGCAGCGTCATCAAGCCGCAGTGCTCGATCTTTACCGGTATGAGACCGGTATTTGGCGATATTTTGATTAGTTTTGGAGTGGTATGGTATAGTGGTACGCGAAAGTGGTATGCGGGGGTTTCATTAGTTGTAGCGGCTGTCGGTGTTGCCCCGGGGGCGAAACCATGCAAAAGTGCGGGTATTACCCGGGTATACCCGGGTTTTTCCAGGTATACCCGCAAAATACCCGGTATTTTGCCGATTTTGCCGATTTTGCCACCAAGAAGGCACTCCGACTCGCTTTGATTTCCGTGAGGCAACTGGTATCCCGTACCACTTTTTGATTAGTTCAGGCCTTGGGTTTGATTAGCCAAAAACTCCCAACTTTTCTTCATATCTGGGGCCTCCGGCGCCAGTGCGAAGTCTAGTCGCCTACGGGCACGCCCTCCGGGCATACTCCGAACTCCCACACGCCAATACACGCGCGGCCGGCGCCTCTCATGCCCTTCACCACGCACACCGCGTGAAAACTGCGCGTACGTCCCCGCGCGCACGCAAACACGCGCAGCGCAAATTCTGAGCTGTGCCATGTGCGTCTGCCCTGTGCTGGCGCCCCATGGCCGTCCCGCGCCGCCCGCACCAGCCACGCGCCCCTCGCACCACCAGAGCAAGCCGCATATCCACTCACGCCGCGACGCGCGCGCCGCAGCACACCTCACCAGCACTACCTCGCCTTTTTGCGCCCTGTGCAGGCTCTGCACACTGCTTCTGGCATCTCACAAGCGGCTGTACCAGGACGCGCCGCGGTACGACGCAGACTCTGCACCACGCAAGGCGCGCACGCACGCACGCACCCGCACGCGCGCTCATCCACTCAGGCTTCTGCACAGCTTGTCAGCCTGCCTGCACACACAGCATTCTGAACATTCAGCCCGCGTGCTCCGCACTGCGCCCCTGCCGCCTCGCGCCCGTCTGCACTGCACGAGGCGCGCGCGTGGCACGCTGCGCGCACGCACGCCCGCACGAGAGCGCGCGCGCGCTCATCCGCTCTCTGCTGCACAGACCGCCAGCCTGGGGCCTGCACACACAGCATACAGCACCATGGGCACGCAAAGGCCCGGGTTCGAGTTTATCTCGGACATGTTTTTGGCCACACAAAAAGGTCACTGTGAGAGTCGTGATTTCTTGTTGAAAAAACGAGAAACTATTTATCACCTTTAACAAACAGCGACGACCAGCAGCGACGACCAGCAGCAACGACCTAGAGCAGCGTCCTGCCGAGTGTGTGTAGCACCGACGCAGACGCACCCCAGGCACTACACTACGACGGCTAGGCAGACCTCACCAGTCCGATAAGGATCAACTGGAAGGTTGAACCTCGAGCTTAGACAGAACGGGCGCGACAGACTCCAGGGGAGATCGCGCTCTACTCGGGGCACCAAGGAGGAAAACCGAAACCGTTTGGGTGCCCCACAACAACCCAAACGCCACAACCCAAGCGTCACACCTCCCCCCCACGTCCCCCCCCCCTTGGGGACGTAGCGCACGCCCTTGCTCGGAGAGAGTGGGGGGGGAGGGGGGGTGGGGGAATAGGAGGAGCCAACGAGCACGGAGTAAGGTCCACAGTAGAGAGGCCGGCATTTAAGGCGTAACTTCACCCTCGCTCACCTCGAGTATATCTAGGCGCCCTGGTGCAGTCGGTCTTCGGATCAGCGGCCAGCTTCCCATCTAGGGCAGGGAACCCCCAGCGACGCTAGTGTGGCCTACGGTAGCCATAGCTTGTACGCGATCCCGGGGCAGGGGGGTGTGGACTCTGGAGCTCCAAGAGAGGATAGAGAGAGGAAGGGAGATTGGTGTGCCGGTTTTTTGAGCTAGCAATTTTTTTTTTTAGCCAAAAACTCCCATACCGGTAAAGATCGAGCACTGCATCAAGGCTCCACGCCACGACAGGTCCGGCCGGACCATGCCGGGTGGCGTCCTCGCAACATCTGGAGAGGTGGGCAAGGCCTCTGAGGAGGCGTACGGCGTGCTGACGGTGAGCAACAAGATCGCTTCCGCGGCGCCAAAGCGGCGTGCGCGCGGCGGCAAGGCCAGCCGCGCGCGCCGGCTCGAGAACTTCCGGCAGCACAAGGCTGCGGCACCTGCGGCTGCTCCTGCGATCAAGTGGGAGCAGCTCGCCCACGGCCTCTTGCGTCAGCAACGCGCGACTCTGCGCGACGGCGCTCGAGCGGCCTGGGTGCGCATGCGCGCCGCCCGCGCGAAGATCGGCGCGGCGGTAGAGCAGACTGCGCATGTCGATGCAGCAGGAGGTTGCCACCCATCAGGCTCTCACACCACAGCACAGGCGCCGTCGAGCTCTCGCAGCCGCGCTGCACAATGCTCCAGCTCAGGAGGGCCCCCTGCTTCTCGCAGCTTTGTGCAGCGCAACGAGCGGGCAGCGCTGCACCAGGCGGACCCACGGCGTGCTCAGCGAGCCGCGAGGCGGAGGCAGGCCGAGTGAGCGCGAGCCGCATCGGCGCCCATGTCCCGCGCAGCGGCGAGCGAGCGGCACGGAGGAGTGCAATGTCGCGCATTGCGAAACGGTTTCTGCGAGTTCACTTTTCTACCTGAGCACTTGGAGCACTTGGAGTGCAGTCATCCAGGGCCGGGGAGCTCTTGGAGCACTTGGAGTGCAGTTATCAACCTCACATCCAGGGCCGGGGAGCTCAGAAGCGCACCCAGCGGGCCGGATGATCGGGATCGGGTTACGGGCTAGAGAGCCCTAGCCCCGGGGGTGCGCGTTCGCAGGGAAAGGGCCGTAAAGTAAACACTGGTCTCCGAGGGTTGGTTCCGTGTACCGGGTTTCCCCTTAACTTCAGAACGCCCCCTCTACACGGAGCTAGTAGACACGACGCTGTGTACACCACGCACGTACACAGGTCCTCACTCAGCATCCCGTCCCAGGGTTCCACTGCCCGACTTCCCGGGGCTCCGGTTCTCCCTGATTCGCTCTTTTATTCGCCAGCCGAGCGTCGCCTGACGGTCGCTGTAGCCGTTTCTGATGTCTCTTCTTTGGCCGAGGTCTCGCCTCCGCTTCACCTCCGACTGGTACCGCAGCCTCCGAGAGCGTCGACGGCCCGGCCGGGGTCTCCCCGGGCGAGGACGGCGGCCTTAGATCGTGTCGCCACCCCTCCCAGGGAGGTCGAGCCCGCTCTCCCTGGTCGGCGAGTCGTGCCCGCACTCGTGGCCTCTCTATCGTCCCTGGCTCGCCCCCCCCCTCCGCCGGCTCCTCTCCAGGCTCGGGGAGGCGTGGCCCTCCCTGTCGAAGGTCGTGGTGGTCCGGTTGCCACTGCGGCTGGCCTTCCTTCGGTGAGCCCGTACGTCCCGACTCCACTCTCAGAGGCCGCGTTAGCTCATCTCTCACCTCCTCCGACAACTGACCCCAAGCCCCCCCTCGGGTCCTCCGGCCTCGGCTTTCCGGTTCGCCGGCGGGTCCGCTATCAGCTCGGATGCCTCTTTTTTTGTCGACAGCAACCCCGCCATGTCGCTCGATGTCGCTGAGTCGGCGCGTGTGCTGCTGCTGACAGGCCCAATCTGACTGACGGTGCGAGAGCGCGGCCTCGACATGGCTGCGGCGTCATCCGTCGATCATGGCGGAACCGCGCTGGCGGCGGCTCTTGTTGCCGCCTATGTAGGTCTTGTGCTTGGGCTGAGGGCGGACTTCGAGCGTCACTTTGGAGAGCAGGTGGAAGGGTACTTTGCAAACGGCGCGCCGCGCTGGCGCTGCGCGCTCGGCCTCCCGACGCAGGTCGGCACCCTCCCGCTGCTCCTTGGGTGCGCTGTGGTGGCCCACCGTTTTGACGTGCAGCGGTGGGGCGAGCGGACCTCTCATGGCAAGCTGTGCAGCGTGGGCGAGCGGGCGTTTGTCGCCGTCTTCCCCGCGTTCCTCCTCCTCGACTGGCAGATCTGCGACGTCCGCGTCCTGCTGGCGGCTCACCACGTCGTCTGCCTCGCCGGGCACGCCTGCGCCGTGCTCCTGTCGGCGGGCTTCCCCTGAGCGGCATCGCGTTCCCTTCTCGGAGCCGTCCACCCGCCCTCCTCTTCTCCCATAGGCGGGCTTCCCCTGGTATTTTCTGGGCGTGTGCGCCCTCGAGCTCGGCTCGGCCAGCTGCAACCTCTTTTGCCTCTATCCCTCCTCGCCCACGCTCTTAGCCCTGTACGAGGTCGCCATGAGCGCCTCGAACCTCGCCGCCCTCGTCTGCGCGTGGCGGTGGGTCGCCGCACTCGACGGGATCGATGCGTCTGTGTCTCGCCGCCGGCTCTGCCAGGCCTTTGGCGCGCTGCTCTCGCTGCTGCTGGTAGCGGCCAGGCAGTGGGAGACAATCAAGGCGCACCGGCACCACAGTGGGGCGCTTGCGCCTTGAGCCGCGGGGATGCGCGCCGTCTCGCGCTGCACGCAGGCTTGGGTCCCTTTCAGAGGCGAACCGAGGACGCGGTTTTGCTGCTCGATTTTTTGCTGCTCGATTTTTGCATGCGCGCGGGGTTTTTTCGCTTTTTGCCATTTTCCAACACGCCGCCAAACCTTTTTTATTTACGTATACGTGTGTTGCTGTATGTTGTTTGTCGGTGCGTGCGTGCAATCAGCAATGCGTCCCCCTTAATTTTGCTGGTGGTGTCTTTTTCGCTGGTGGCGTGATAGAATTTGCTGATGATATGACACCCGCTCGCGCGCGATTTCGTGGGGCCCGACTCCCAGAGACAGCCCTCCCCGGGCCAGGGCGGCTCCGCAACACCCTCGCGGCCCCGGCGCCGCCTCTGGCTCTCTCATGGCGGCGTCGTGTACGCCACGACCAGCTTCCACTGGCCCATCGTGAGCCCGTCGAGCTGGTCCTTTGCGGCGGCGGCCGAGGCGATGTTTGTCAGGTTGACCTGCGCGCCCTCGCCCGGCTTGATCTGGATCGACTCGACCTCGCCAAACTGGCGGAAGAGGGCGCCGAGCTGGTCGGCCGAGGTTGCGTCCGAGATGTTGCGCACCGCGAGGTGGCGCGAGGCGCCGTGCTCGCGCACGAGGCGCAGCACGTGCGGCTCCACCGGTCCGGGCGCCTTTGCCCAGTTGAGAAAGATGCGGTTGCCGCGCAGGTGCGGCTGCTGGGCCTGGCCAGACTGCCAAAACGCGTAGGCGTCCTCGTCGCGCAAAAAGTTGAGGAAGCCGTACGAGGCGCCCATCATCATCCGCATCGACTCGAGCGGCCCGAACCCGCGCCCGAGCGACGCGATCTCCTGCGGTGCGGCGGGGCGCGTGCGGTGGGGCGCGCGTGCGGTGTTGGCGGGGGGGGGGGGGGGGGTGCCCGGCGCGCGGGTCGTCGGCGGCGCGGTGTTGGCGTGGGCGTCGGCGGCGGTGTGGGTGAGGGTGCGTGGTGCGAGAGAGAGAGGAGCGCGCGCCTCCATCGTCGTCCCGACGGGCAAGTTGCCCACGTACACAGAGCGCGACGCCTGCAGGTTGCGCGGGTCGGGTTTGCCGCCCGCCATCCCGCCCATCCCGCCGCCGCCCATCATGCCGCCGCCCATCCCGCCGCCGCCCATCATGCCGCCGCCGCGCCCGCCGCCCATCATCATCCCGCCGCCGCCGCCCCGGCCGCCGCCCGCGCCGCCGCCGCCGCCCGGCCGCGAGTTGCGAGCCGGGGAAGAGAAGGTCACCTGCACCGGCGCCGACGCCTCCGGTGCGTCGGCGGGCAGCGACGGGCACAAATCGCGGCCGGTGGCGCCGTCCGCGTACCGCTTGTGCGCGGCGACGGCGGCCTCGACGTTGCAAAAGTTGATGTAGCCCGTCGCCTGTGGGGAGGGCCCGAGGAGAACTGTCAGGGAAAGCTCCACCGGGTGCCGCAAGGGGCTGCTCGCAGCGACGCCGTCTGCCGCAGCACGCGGATCGACTCGATGGGGCCGAACTGCGAGAAGACCGCGTTCAGCGCGGCGAGCTCGGTCGCGGCGGGCAGCGGCACCAGCTGCAGGTTGCGCGTGGCGCCGGCGC
>NW_005196748.1:0-1390 GCF_000372725.1 Emiliania huxleyi CCMP1516 | reverse complement strand
TGGTTAGCAAGGGCGGACTACTACTCAACTAACTCCGCACGGTTCAGCACGGATCAGATTGTTTTACCCTGGGCCTGCACTAGTCCGTCACTAAGTCAGCACTGGTCCGCGACGATTCCCGCACTGAGACATGCCGCTTGCCCACACCCGTTCGCTTAGTGTGGATTAACCCGTGTCGAACCCGCCGCTAACCCGCGCTTACCGATACGCGATAGACTCACTCCATACACGCTCAACTTACCGATAACGGCGTTGCCGCGGAGAGCACCAAGGGGCAAGGTGCAGCCAAGCCGTCCGAGGGAGAGACTAACCCGGGTTAGCGCCGGGTTAGTCTCGGGTTACCATAACCCATGCTGACGTATGCCCCCCAGCCGCATGGGTTAGTGCCGGGTTAGTGCCGGGTTAGTGCCGGGTTAGTGCCGGGTTAGTGCCGGGTTATGGTAACCCATTCTGACCCGTGCTGACCCGTGCCGGGTTAGTGAGCACTAACCCGCGCTTCCTAACCCGCGCTTACTGATAGACTCACTGGGCTAGTACTGTGCTGCATGAATGCTTGCCCAGGTGTGAACAACACCTCGTGACCTGACCACGGCGCCGCAGGCGCCTGTTGATGGGTCCAGGTGATAGCCATGGATGGGCAATGCATACGCCTAGTTGGACCTCAGATCGCCCGACCGCGTCCCGGTGCTCTGTGGTCGGATTTGTGACGCCGCCGCACCGCGCCGCGGCCGGGGGCCCTCCGGAGGCCAAGGATGGCCGTGGCGGACCGGGACGAGCTCTGGGAGGTAGAGTGTCAGTGTATATATTGTAGAGGCCAACCTTGTGCACAATATATCTCAGTCTAGCTAAGCCAGGGAAGGCGATGCCGGGGCCGTACAGCGGCTTGATGGTGCTTCGCCGGCGTGCGTCCCGGAGCGGTGCCGGACGGGCGGTCCGAAGGAGAAAACTCAGGACAACGCCGACACCGCGCTCTGATTCGACTTTTTACTTCAAACAAAGACGGCGGCACGTGCCGCGCCGTGGCGCGTGCCGCGCGTGCATCGGAGAAGGGCAGTTCGTCGTGTTCACGCCGGGATGGTGTCCTGAGTAACCTGGGCAACCACATTCAGGGCGACGAGTAGCCGTTTAGGGGGTTTGTTTCGCACGTACCTGCTGGCAGCGCATAAACAGTAAGATTCCTTTGCTCTTTTGCTCGTAGCCCGGATCCCGAGCATCTGGCCCGCTGGGTGCGCTTAGCTCCCCGGCGGCCCCCTGGGTGTGAGGCAACCGCAGTGTCCAAGTGCTCCAAGTGCTGCTGCCGGTTCACGGCTACCCCGGTCCGTCGGCGGCTACCCTACACAGACAGATCTGCACCTACCTCGCAGCCGTCGCACCCGAGCTGTCGAGCTCA
>NW_005196749.1:0-1390 GCF_000372725.1 Emiliania huxleyi CCMP1516 | reverse complement strand
CGCCGCCGCCGCCGCCATATACCATCAGCGACGACGACCGCGGCTCGCCCCAAACGCCAGGCGCTGGATCGGCAGTAGGGCTTGGGCGGCGCAGCGTAGGCCTCGAGCCACACGAGTCGCCGACAACCCCCCCTCATCGACGTGATGGCCGCACCCGCTGCCGGCCGATGCAAGCTGCCGCCTCCACCGCACCAGCGATACTGGCCGCGGCTCGCCGCCACGCGCCGGCTCGGAAGAGGGGCTATCGGCGGCGCAGCAGAGCGGCATGCGTCGTCATTCGAGCAGCACCAGGTCCCCTCTTCGACGTGACGGCCGCTCCCGGAGTCGGCCGGTGCGCGCCCGACCCACGCCCCCTCTCGCACCCCCCCGATCCCCCTGCGCGGCGCCCCCTCCACTGCGCGCCGGCTCGAGCGCCTATTGCCAAATCGCGACTTTCGAGCGCAGTGCGTGCGCCCCACACGTCACGCGAGCGCAGGAGAGTTTGCGGCAGAGCAGTACCGTGTACTAGCCGGAGGCATCGCGCCGAAAACCCCGCGCATTCCGCCCCAACAGAGGCTGCAGGAGGCAGATGGCCAATAGCGACGATCGTTACGAAATGTAGCGTTACCGGGAGCTCTCCAAGCTGTCTTCTGTGTCCCTGATCGTCCTTACAAGACTACCATGTTCAAACTCCGCACTTTAATTCGAACTTTCTCGCCTCGGCTCGTGGGGCTCGGGAGCAGTCAAGCAGGTGTGCGGGGTGGGCGGGAGGGGGCCTGGGAGCATTTTTTTGCATTTCCGAGGCGAGCGTGGGCCGTGGTGGGCCCCTCCGGGCCTCTCTCAGCAGCACGGAAAGTAGCGCGCGACAGAGCGCTGTTCTCGGCCCCCTGAGCGTATTGGGACGAGCCAGACTAGCATGCACATCGCCTTGGCACGTAGGACGCACGACTTACCCACGCACACCCCGGTGACAATCTTGGAAATCTCCCGACAATCTCCCCAAATCTCCTCCCGCTCTCGCGAGTAGCGCGGCGCAGCGGGGCGCGTTGATGTCGATGAATGCAGTGTGGACTCCTTTTCGACACTCTCTAGCACCGGTGAACACACAGGCGTTGCTTCCGAGGTGGTAAAAATCTGTGAATGCCCGCCGAAGTTGTCGCGGTTTTCCGACTTGTCTCGTGCTCGAGCCATGCCGAAAAGAGCGGGCGCAGGCCTGGGACAGCGTCGCAAAAGCGGCCAAGGAGTCCGTCCCGGCTCCAGGCCAGGACCAGATCGCCGCTCGGTACCGCCAGTTTGCGACTCTGTGCCTGCGCAGTCGTCGCTATCTCACGCTTCCGATCTCGTCACAACAGGCGCCCTCGCCGAGTGCAACGTCCTCGCGGCCGCAAAGCCGTGCTGGCTCGCGCAGAGT
>NW_005196750.1:0-1391 GCF_000372725.1 Emiliania huxleyi CCMP1516 | reverse complement strand
TAGTCACGGCTGCGAGGGTCCTTCGACCAGGTCGTTGGCCAGAAGTGCAGGTCGCCAATGGCATTCTCAACGTCGGACAGGGCGTCGGCGTGCCAAACACCGAGTGCCTGGCGCTTGAGCAACTGAACGCTGGCCTGTTTTGCGTCAGTCTCACAGAGGAGCGACACTGTGCGCTGAGGCACCGTGGTGAGCCGCTTCTCGTCGCCGTTGAGAGGTGAAAGCAACGAGGGGCGCTCGATATCGCAGAAACCAGAAAGCAGAACGAATCCTCCCCTAATAAGGGTTCCTCCCACCCAGAACATGCTGCTGTCTTAGTACTCCCGTTCGACACATTCGGAATCCGATTAGTTAATGAGGGGTCATTCCGGCGGAATGACCCCTCCGGGAGATCGTTCACACCTCGAAAAACCAGAACCCAGAGCGTCTGGACCGATATTCCCATGGCCCGGATGTGATCTGTGGGATATGTCGAAAAAGCAGAATACAGAGCTCCTCCTCCTAGAAAACAGACGGTTTCTTGATAGCTGATATGCCAGGGAAGAGCCTGGTATCTCAGTATGTTATATCCTATGATATAACATAGTGGTGTCTGGTTTATCCACACCTCACGCCCCGAGATGTACCTTTTTGCGCAATGGTCAAAATCAAGGTTTTGTAACGCGAGCTGTGCCACAGTGAAATGGAACTAGCCTCAGCGGAGGAGCCACACACCAGACAGGAGTTCAGGACAGAGAGGACAGAGAGCGCAAGCTGCTGTAAAATATATGTGCGTATGTTTAGC
Source organism: Emiliania huxleyi CCMP1516 (assembly GCF_000372725.1). NCBI lineage: Eukaryota > Haptophyta > Isochrysidales > Noelaerhabdaceae > Emiliania > Emiliania huxleyi. The sequence continues at coordinate 610 of NW_005196750.1, read as the reverse complement.
TTTACCGACGTACGGCTTTAAAAAGTAATATGAATCACGACCAATCGATTTTTTAGTTTCACTGCGCTGCGCTCACAATCACACAGGCGCTTGCTCGTGCCCCCCATCCCCGGCAAGCGCGCCCGCCGCCCGCGGGAGCGCGCCGCCCTGCGCCCCCGCGCTGCCCGCGGTGGAGGCATGCACGGTCCCCAGTGTAGGCCGCTCCTCCATAAGCGCCTCCGCCCGCCGCCGGCACGGGCGGCAGCGCGCGCGGCCGCGGCTGCGCAGCAGCGCCACCGGCGGCGTGGCCTCGGTGGCGGCGGCCCACCTACAGCAATCCTGGCACGCTCCGCCTCTGTCACGGCCTGGGGCGGTGGCCGACCGCTTCGCGACGAGGGAGCCGTGTACGACGGTCTGCGATCTCAATCTCAGCGGCATCTCGGCGGCATCTCGGCTGCCTGGCGACGAGGAAGGCGTCTGCGAAGATCTGCAGCAAGTGCGAGACGATGCAGGGCAGCGCAATTAGACCGGGCTCGCCCAAGGAGGGCGGGAAAAAGGAGAGGACCGTCATCGCCATCGGCAGCGTCTTTTGCGAGCCCATGATCACGATCGCCTGTTCAGGATCGCGATG
>NW_005196751.1:0-1391 GCF_000372725.1 Emiliania huxleyi CCMP1516 | reverse complement strand
ACGGCGAACGCGCCGAGGCCTTTCGACTCGGCGACGCACGCGGCGATACGGACGCGGCCGCCAGCGCACCGACCAGCCGAGTCGACATCGGACGTCAGCGCTGGACGCATAGGGCTCTCTCGCAGACACGAGGTGGCGGCGTACGTCAGGGGTCGGCGTATCGTTGTGAGCATGCTGAGGCCGGGTGCCGGCGGCGGCGGCGGCGGGCGGCGGCGGCGGCGGCGGCGGCGGCGGCGGCGGCGGCGGCGGCGGCGGCGGCGGCGGCGTTGGCGGCGGCGGGTATGCACACGCAAGAAAAAGAATTTCGAGCCGCGGGGGGGGGGCGACAGGGAGGATGTGGCCCTGAGTTATGTGTACGCCGACTCAGGGTGTGTGGCAGCCAGCTGGCTGTGTGTGTGTCTTGTGAGCCTGTTTGTGTCTGTGTGTCGCTCGTGCGTGTCGTCATCATCTGTCCAGCGTCCACCCATACCGCGTTGGTGTCCAGTCCGAGCCTGGCTGTTCTTCACCTTTCTACCTACCTACCTACTGCGTGCTAGTACTTTCACAGGCACACCGAAGAAAAAGAAAGAAAAGAAGTTAAACAAAACAACTCTCTCTAAGAAAACGAATTTTACAAATAAATCCCGCGCCCGACACCGGGTACGGGACTACTGCAAAGGCGACGGCTTCTAATAGAAGCCGTCGCCCTCACAGATGCCGTCCTCCTCACAGAAGGCGTCGTCGGGATGGTAGTCAGGCGGATGGTCGAATCCGCGAGCACCGTGGTGCTCGCCGAAAAGACCCCCCCCCCCCCCCCTGTCGCTCCCGCCGCGCCTCCCGCCGGCGTTTGTCGTGGGACCTCCCGCCCCCCCCGCCAGCGCCGCGGGCCGGGCCGCGCCGCACCTCCTTGAGGTCCTCCTCACCGGGTGTGTTCGATTTTATTAAATGCGCCACAGGTTTTGGCGGGCACTTCGGACCGCCCAGCCGGGTTTCGCTAAAGCAACAGTCGGTCGATGGACTTGAGCGCCCTTGTTGCTGCCCGGAAGCGAGAACGCCCCCGCACCCTGCTCGGCCGAGCGGTCTCGTCGCAGCCCACCAAGCAGGTGCGCAAGTCGCCCGCGTCGGAGGCTCCGAGGCCATCATGTTCGGCGGCGCAGAAACGCCCCAATGCGCCGCCCAGAGCCCTGAATTCGCAGAGCGGTGCGACGCCGTAGCACTCTTCTGCTGATATGATGTGCTGCGCGCGCTAGGCGCACCCTGGCGCGCGGTACACGGGATCCCACCCCATCCCACGACCTGCTCCCAGAAAACTGCCACTCCACCCCCGCTCGTCATCGCGTGGCCCCACATTCTCAGAATGACGCCATTTTCCCCCTTCGCGGCGGCAGGAGCAACTGCGGGGCAGCGCGCGA
>NW_005196752.1:0-1391 GCF_000372725.1 Emiliania huxleyi CCMP1516 | reverse complement strand
GCAGCAGCAGCGCCACCAGAGACACGTGGCTCGAGTCCTGCGACAGCGGGGCGTGCGCTCAAGGCGCGGCCGGGGCGGCGGGCGTGGCGACAGCGGGCGGGCGTGTGTGGCAGTCACCATGGCTTGGACGGAGACGCCGGTGGTGGAGCAGTCGAAGTTGGCCTCGGTGACGAGGTCCTTCATCGCCTCGGTGATCTTCTTGAGCATCCCGCCCTCAGTCATACGAGCCTGTCGGCGGCCGCGGCTTTTCGACGTCCGGCCGCGGCGCGCAGGCCCACGGGCGGGCGGGCGCGGGCGCGGGCTGCGCAGGCGCGCTCGCCGAGCGGCGCGTGGCGAGTGGGGGCGGCGGGGGAGGCCCGGGGCGGGGGCGCGGCGCACCTCGAACATGGTTATTGACGAGCTGTTGGTGGGAACTGGCCGCCTCACTGATGTCGTTCCCGCCAACGGGGCCGCAGTTCTTTTTGGCTGTAGCCGAAATGAACTCAGAGGACAGGAGGGTTTCCAGCGTTTCTACCCTTATAAGTCTCTCTTGTCGGCGCCGACGCTCTTGGTTTAACCGTAGAACGTCCCAGCCGAAATCCGCCCGCCACGATCGATCAGTCCACAATCGTCGGCCCGCAGCGACCCGCAGCGATGGATGCCGCCGCCCCCCCGGCCCCTGCGGCTGACGCGCCGATGCACGACCGGCCTCCGTCGGATGGCTCTCCGGCCTCTCCGGCCGCTGACGCGGCCGCCCATGCTGCTGCCGATCCGGTCCCTCTCACGCTCAGCGATATCCGCACAAGCTACGACAACTTCGAGGTCGCCGGCTTTGGCCAGGTGCAGCCACCACCTGCTTGCCTCCATGTTCACGCTTCGCGCCCCTTCCCCCCCTCTGACGCCGCCGTATGACCGTAGGTGAGGGGCACGACTACCCGCCTGGAAGGCGCTCTCATCAGCAAGTCACCCAGGCACCAACTCCTGGGCGTTTACGCTTGACTACGAAACCATGCAGTGGATGCAGCTCGATCAAAACGGCGACGCCAACAGCTGGTCCCTGGGCGAGTTCCTCGCCCAGGATGAGGTGCGAGTCATGATGCTCGACCCAGCGTGCACCAAGTCGCTCACATTCCGTGAGTTCGTCAAGGGCCGAACACACTCTCCAAGTCGACTGCGATCTCGAACTCCGACAACTGGACCGGTGCACCAGCCGCGGAGGACGATGGCTCCCTCGACGACATCCCTTCATCGACGGACGCCTTCACCGCCGCCGGCCCTGGGCCATCCAGCGCGGCCTCCGACGGCCTGCACGTGATCGAGCGGGTACAGAAACGGTGGCTGCCGCAGCTCACACCCTAATCGATCTGCCTTAGGCACGGAGCCAACGGAGCCATCGCGCATGCCCGCATCGC
>NW_005196753.1:0-1391 GCF_000372725.1 Emiliania huxleyi CCMP1516 | reverse complement strand
CTCTCTCTCTCTCTCTCTCTCTCTCTCTCTCTCTCTCTCTCTCTCTCTCTCTCTCTCTCTCTCTCTCTCTCTCTCTCTCTCTCTCTCTCTCTCTCTCTCTCTCTCTCTCTCTCTCTCTCTCTCTCTCTCTCTCTCTCTCTCTCTCTCTCGTCGCGTATACTACCATTCGCCGCCCGCACTCATAGGTCACTGCCGGCCTGCGCGCCTGCACAGGCGCACCACCACAGCGTGCTCGCCACGGATGGCAAGGGGCTCGGAGCCGTCACGGCTCGCACACCGCCCACTCCCGCAGCCGCCTGCGCACCGCCTCAAACATTCGCATCGCACCTTCAGGCGATGCACATCAAGCTCGAGGAGAGCGACGTCGCACTCGCGAGCTACTGGGAGGAGGCGAGGCCCGAAGGGCTGTTCAGCGCCCGCGCAGTAGGATCCTAGCACGGCCATAAATAAATAAACAAAGTGTAGTGGAAAATCCAAAATCCAAATTGCAAACATAGAAATCCAAACACACACAGCCACGTGGCATAGGAGAGCAGGAGGTGAAAGGAGGTCAGCACAACTTCCAACGTAAATAAAACGGGCCCGCCAAACGAGGGGTGGGAGAAGGACAGGGTCCCCACCTGCACGAGCAGGATCTTGTAGCGCACGCCAGGAGCCTTCGCCAACTAAAAAACACAGCACCGATGCCGACTTAGTGTGGGGAGGGTCGGCGAGCACTCACTCACTAGGCGGCGCCGCAGGGCCGGGGCACTGGCCACGGCCTCGCCGAAATAAATAAAACGGGCAAACTCTGAGACGAGATGGGATTTAGGGACATGTGTCCCCGCCCTGCACGATCTTGGTGTGAGGGATCTTCAATCCGTGTCCCCTCACCCCTCGTCACAACCCGACACGGAAGAGCGGCAAGAGTTGGGGCTGCGGCTACGGCTGCGGCTATGAGAGGGGCCGGGGTCGCGGGAGAGCCGCTGCGCCGCGTGGACGCGCCTACACCGCTCTTGCTCCGCTCGCCACCTCTCGCAAAGGTCCAAAGCACGGCCATGCGAGAACAGTCCGAGGTCTTTTATTTATTCCTTCTCCATGCCAGGAGCGAGGAGGAAGTGGAGTGGTGTTGTGCGACTGCGAGGGAGCTTGGATTCTCCCCCAGCGCGTGCGGAGGAAGAAAAAGAAATCGTGTGTTCCACCGCACCCCATGGCCATGCCGACTACGCTTCTACGGCGCTGCTTCCCGTGCCAAAATTGCGTGACCGTGAGCCGTCACGGCCGCGGTGCACACTGTCAACACACACACATGCACCCCGCACTCTCTTTAAGGGACCCCTGCGCGCAAAAGGAATTAAGTATTATTAACGTCTCCCCTAAGCGCAAAAGAAGACACAGGCTTGATTTACTTC
>NW_005196754.1:18406-22704 GCF_000372725.1 Emiliania huxleyi CCMP1516 | reverse complement strand
ACCTCCTCGAAGCCTGCACGTCCAAAGACGCACAAGCCCAAGGCCGTTCCTGCCGCCGCGGAGAGCGAGGCGGGGCCGAGCATAGTGCCGACCCAGAATGGAGGTGGGAAGAGCGCGATGGACGACATATTCTCCAGCTTCGCGCCGAAGCGCGAGCAGCGGGATGCGGCGCGACAGCAGCAGGCGGCGGCGGCCGAGGAGGCGGCCGCCGCCGCCTCGGCGGCGGCCAAGCGGGCCAAGAAGCGCAAGCGTGACAAGGTGATCGATCCTGTCTTTGGCGAGGAGTACGACCTGGACCGCGCGGTCGACCCGCAGAACGCAAAGGTCCACCGCCACGACAGCTCGAGCGGGCTGAGGGTGAGCCTCGCCCTCCCTACTGCCCCACACTCAAGCCTCGCAGCATCAGAGGCGATTGCTGCCTCACGGATCGCCGTCCCCGCCCAGGTTTACAAGGCGCACGACCTTGGCCTTGGCCGAGGGGGGGGCACGCCGCTGTGCCCTTTTGACTGCAAGTGCTGTTTCTGATGTTGAAGGGGGGGGAGGCGCAGTCTGTCGTACCGCCACGTAGGCTCGCGTAGTCGTCACGTACGTCGCGAAGTCGAAAAAGTGTTTTCTCCGCGTCGCAAAATATATGTGTCGATTAATAGTAAACTGATCATTACGCGTGTGGTCTACCAGCAGAGACTAGAGGTGACAGGTGTGCGGCGCCCACATCACGGCCCACCCCAACTGTCGCTCGCTGTGTCGGCCGCACCCCGTCGCGCGTTGACCGTTGTGCCGTTGCCCGTTGGTGGCTATATAGGGCGGGGAGGCTGATGGCTGATGGCTGATGCACTTTGCTTTCAACTTTTAGGAGCGGTACGGCGTACAGTCTGATCACTGATGCACAGTGGGGAGGCTGATGGGCACGCTTCTGTCCGCCACGAGCGTCGCACGCGCGGCCTCGACCTTTGCCCGGAGGTCCTTCAGCTCTCCCGACCGCCAGCCGACCTGCTGACTCAGGCTAGCGAGCCGCTCCCGCGTCACTGCCGGCGCCTCACCACCCGCCACCTTCGCCGCGGCGCTGTTGCGGCCTGCAGCGGCGCCCGCGCCCACCGAGCCTCGCTGGACCGACGCGCTCAGTGCGGCTACCTCCCTCTCTTTGTTGAGCGCCTCGACCGCCCTCGCCTGCAGCCTCCCGCCGAGTCGCCGGTGCTCGGCGCGCAGGGAGGCCAGCACAGCCTGCTCCCGCTCCACCGCGCTCCTCGCCGCCGCCGCCTCGGCGTGCGCCTTCGACTCCTGCCGCACGGCGAGGCGGACCGCGGCAGCTGCGGACCGCACGCAAGGCGGCTCATCGCCGCGCTCGATGCTCGCCTCAATCGCCACCGCCGCCTCCGCCGAGCAGGCGGCCGGCGCCGCGAGGAGCGGCCGCTCGAACCCCGACGAGCGCTCGGTTTTGCAGAGCGGGCAGACGGGCTTGTGCTGGAACCACTCGAGTAGGCACGACTCGTGGAAGACGTGACCGCATCGCGTGACGATGAGGGCGGACTCGAGCGGCTCGGCGCAGATCGAGCAGTCGGGCATCACTTCGGCCAGCTGCGGGGCTGTCATGCGCACCCCACACACGTTGTGAAAGAGATTTTCAACGACATGAGGTACGGGCTGGCGAGGTACTTCCAGCCTGCTGTGGGAACAGCTGACGCAGTCTCGCCAAGGCTCGCCCCAGCACCCTCGCCCCCCCGGGCAAGGGGGGACCCCGTGAGGCGAGGCCTCGCCAGGGTACGGGACTGGCCGAACAAAGACGACGGCTTCTAATCGAAGCCGTCGTCCTCATAGAAGCCGTCCGCCTCACAGAAGGCGTCGTCGGAATGGTAGTCAGGCGGATGGTCAAATCCGCGATCACCGTGGTGCTCGCCGAAAAGACCATCCGCATCCCCGTCATCCTCCCACTCACTGAAAAGAGTTGTTAGACGGTCACCACCTCTGAAGCCATGAGATAAGATTTTTTTGCCGCGCCGTGCGGAATCGGGTCTTCTTCGTCCTTTGACGTTTCACCTAGATAGAGCAAGCAGGGCGACGCGCCCCCACGCCCCACGCCCATCCGCCGGCCGGGTGGGGGACACCACGTGTGGTAGCGGCGGGGAACACGGGCACTAGACCAGGAAGGACTGGGAGAGTGTGAATGGAGGGACACGTGTTTTTTTAATAGAGCAGTCATCTCCAGGAGAGATGGGCGACGCACGAGAAGCGACACACGCACGTCACACCTCACACGTGTGTTCAGACGGCTAGGGCCTTTTATAAAATGAACTCGGGGGCACGGGACGCGGCACAAACGGGGCACAAACGGCTAGGGCCTCCCTCAATTTCTCTTACTCTATATGAGAAAAGCGGGATGTCTGTGGGCCCGAGAGCGATAGATCTATATATAAGGCTTCCCCAAAGAGAATTCTTAAAATACGCCTCTCTTATACTCAAAGAGAAAAACGCGGTCATCCTCGGCGTGTTCGGACATCCTTCGAGTACAAGTCGCAGTGACTGCCGCCGGGCTTGGGCATCAGGCCGCGCTCGCTGCATGCCGCCGCCTGCGCGTGTGTGCATTGCCTGCAAGGCGTCCAAGACCAAGTGCATCAACTTTGTTCCCGGAAAGCATCCCTGCGACCGATGCGCGAGGATCGGCCTGCGCTGTGAGCCGGCACCACAACTTGGCATGCGGGTCGCCCGCAAGGCCCTGGGCGCGACTTTGCAGGCTATGCTCGAGGACCCTTCGCCGCTCGGGCCCCCAGGCCAGCCCGTCGTGGAGTTCAACGGGTCCGCCGTCTTTGATGCGGGCGCTCCTCGCACGCCCGGCGAACAGCAGGTCATGAGGCTCGCGTCGGACGGCATCGCGATGCGCGCCTTCCAGCAGCTGCCGGGCACCAACATCCAGGGCGCGAGGAACGTGCTCGCAGTCATGCTCGAGCCGGGCACGTCGCGCTCCTCGATCCGCTTCACCCTCAAGCCGCTCGCCGCGATTGCGCGCCGCCGCAACGCCTACGAGCTCATGGCGCGCGGCGGACGGCGGGGAGGGGGGCGGCCCTCCGGAGTCGGCACTGAGGGGGGAGGCGGCACCACTGTAGGAGGTCGCTCTGCGCATCTGCCGGCACCACGAGATCTCGATGGACGAGGCCTCCCGCAAGGGTCTGCCGCCCTCCCCCCCCGATGCTCCAGCGCCGACCAGCTCCGGAGCCGTCTCGTGTAGGTGCTGCCGCTCGACGAGGCGGTGCCGCTGCCCCCATTCGACGGCTCGCTTCCGCCCCTCTTCGAGAACCTGATGGCGAACTCCGAGGGCTACGTCTTCCTCCGCACGATCCGAGACGGCGAGGCGAGCTGTCGGCCGCGCCCCGCCCTGCGACGGCAGCAGAGCCTGCTAGCAGAGCCTGCTCTCGGCCTCGCGTCAGTAAAAGAAATCGCGCCGTCCGCGCCAAACCTCCGCGCCGCACGCGCGCTCCTCCCCCCGCCCCACCCCACCCCTCGCTCCGCTGCCCCGCAGGCGCACTTCCTCGTCAACTCCGCCTTCGAGCGCTCCATCGTCTCCGTGCGGGAGATGCAGCAGGCGTGGAAGAGCAGCCAGGCGCCGCAAGAGAAGAGAAGAGATGCAGCGGGCGTGGTAGAGCAGCCAGGCGGCGCGATCGGCAGCCGAGAGATTGCGCGCCCCTCGGGCTGCGGCGCCACCGCCAGCGTGCCCGCGCCCCGCCGCTCTCAGGTCGAGATCAACGCGCTCTTCACGCACCCGGAGGACCTGCAGTCTGTCTACCGCATGATTGGCCAGCTCTATCGCCAGTGCCAGGAAGACGTCGTCGCCCAGGCGCAGTGCGAGAGGCCCGTGCGCGTGTATGACCGGCTCGCCGGCTCGTACTCCTTCTTCGACGTGTCCGGAAGGCTGCTCGTGGATTGGGACGGCCGCATCGTCACCAGCGTCGTGGAGATGCTCCCGCAGCCAGAGATGCTCCCGCAGCCAGAGATGCTCCCGCAGCCAGAGATGCTCCCGCAGCCAGAGATGCTCCCGCAGCCAGAGATGCTCCCGCAGCCAGAGATGCTCCCGCAGCCAGCCGGCGCGGAAGGCGCTGCCGTCGCCCCCGTCCACACAACCGCCCCCCGTCCCAGGGCCCAGGCCCCGGCTCGCCCTCTGTAGTTCCGGACCGACTTGCTTCGGAGCTACCATGCCCCTCCGGGGGCCGCGCGGGTGCGCCCTTTCCCCCCCCGGGGTTTGACCGTTGGTCGCACTTCCTCCCATTTTGGGAGTCCCCCTTCTCCCCCCCTCAAACCCCTGGCCCTGC
>NW_005196754.1:12400-18306 GCF_000372725.1 Emiliania huxleyi CCMP1516 | reverse complement strand
ACCGGAGCCCCTTTCGCCCGCGACGCCGGCCGCCGATCCACAGCTGGCGAGGCCCCTTCCTATCGCCGCGCCGGCGTGCCCTCCGCAGCTGGCAGCGACCGCGCCTCTCGCCGCCCCCCTCCCCGCCCATCTCCCCGCCGCGCAAGGCATTGGGCCTCAGCCAGGCTGCCCTGCGTCTCCCCTCTCCTCGTCTGCCCAAGAGAGGGCCGACGCGGCGAGCCACCCACTCGCGGCGCCGACCGCCGTGGCGGCGCCGACCGCTCTCACGGCGCCCAATGGTTTCGTCGCCCCGTCACCGCCGAACCCGCTCGCCGGGCGCCCGCCTGCGGCAGCCCACGCCGAGGCTGTTGCGCTGTGGGACGCCCTCCGCGCGGAGCTGCCGCTCGCGGAGCTCGTCGAGACGCTGCACGGGGAGGCGGCGGCGGGCGGGCACGCGGCGCCGGGTAGGCCAGCAGCGCCGGGTAGGCCAGCAGCGCCGGGTAGGCCAGCGGCGGCGGGCGGGCTGGCGGCGGCGGGCGGGCTGGCGGCGGCGGGCGGGCTGGCGGCGGGTGGGAAGACGGTGCCGGGCAGGCCAGCAGGGCCGCCGGGCGGACAGGCGGTCGTGCCAGTAGCACCCGCCGGATTTGCGGCGCCGGGCGGGCCGATGGCGCCGGGCGGGGCGGGCGGGCAGTATGCGCCGGGCGGGCAGATGGCGCCGGGCGGGCAGATGGCGCCGGGCGGGCCGATGGCGCCGAGTGGGCAGTATGCGCCGGGGGGGCTGGTGGCGCAGGGGGGGCTGATGGCGCCGCGCGGGCTAGTCGCGCCGGTCGGGATAGTGCCCCTGGGCGGGCAGGCTTCGGCGGGCGGGCCAACAATGGCGGCGGGCGGGCTGGCACCGGATTGGCGGGTGCTGGGTGGGCAGGCCGCACCGAGCGGGTTGGGCATGGGCGCAGGGATGGGCGCGGGGATGGCAGTGCCGCGGGCGCCGCCGAGCCAGGTGCGCACGGGTCTCGCTCTCTGGCCGGCGCCGGCGAGCCGCGGCGCGAACGATGTGACGCACGATGAGCAGCTTGGTCGGCAAGCCGAGCAGGCGTGCACGTATGCTCGCACCGCACGCCCCTTCGCTTCGTTCCCACCGCCATCGCTCCCCTCGTCAGGTCGTCGGCAGCACGAGCGTCAATGCGAGCAACGGGAGCTGCGCCGCCCATGCGCCACCGCCGTCCCTCGAGTTCAAGCCGGCAGCAACTCTGCCTTCAGCAGACGAGCTTTGCAGCGGCGGGGACTCAGCCGCGACAGCCATGGCGGCGGGGGATTTTTCCACGGACCCGGCGGCCAAGCGTCCCCGATTGGCCGTACCCGAGCCCTAGGGCTTGTCGGCGGGTTCCTGCATTTTTGCCTTTTTTTGCCCCACGTGTCCACTGGCGCGTCGCTCTATGGCCAGCGGGACATCAGGATCCCACCGAGGTTGCTTGCGTGCCGTCCACGCCTGCACGAGGATTGCCTCGCCTCCTTCCTGCTATGTTTTTGCTCTCTATGTACGTGCGCGCGTCGCATTGGCCATTGCGGTCGCGTATTCCGTATAGTCGCGTATTCCGTAATAGTTCATCGAGTGTTTTATCGGGCGCGTGCGCGTTGAGTGCGTATCGCTTTTAACTCTCTGTGAACGACTCCAACTCTGTGTGACTAGATGGCGCACGTGCTCAGCGGCGCCTGCCCGGGGAATAGGGAGCAGGCCAGGTGGTTCTCCCTCAGGGTAGCGCGAGCGCAGTCCGCACACGCCACGACACCGCACAAGAGACAAGTCGTCGTGCGGCGTGTAGACGGCCTCACACATGATGATCCCCGTGTGAGTAGTGAGACGAATCTCTGTAAAATATGACTCTCTCTCTTTGTTTATGCGAGCAGGATTTGTGTACACGCTGCAGGATTTGTGTGTGCGAGCCGTGCACACCGTTCTGGCCCGTCGCTACATAAAGGCCAGCGCAGAGCCGTGTATACACGATTTCGCCGGCGGCGCGAGGGGCGAGCGCCAAGCGAGAGGGCCATTGGTGGCTACAGGTGGTCACGAAACATGGCGTTGATGGTTTGCGAGACCTCGGTCACCTTCTGCAGGATACCCTCGCGCTCGTCCGCACGAAGCTTTGCGCCAAAGGCCTGCACGAAGCGGTCTGGATGCCACCGAAGACTGAGTGTGCGATAGGCGCTCTTGCGCTCGGCCTCGCTCTGCCGTGGCCCGAGACGTAGGGATGCCGCATCGAGCGATGGCCATGGCACGTCGCGCATGCAGATCTCCTGCCCTCGAGCCGCGAATTTGGCCCACGCCGCCTCCGCTCGGTCCCACTGCAGCGCTGTGGTGTGGTGAGCAGTGGCACGGCGCGCAGTCGTCGGTGGCGATTCATTCGGCCTTCTGCTGGGACGTCCCGCCTCCGCCGGCGCCTGTGCCTCTCGCTCCGCCTGCCCTGCTCTGTAGGCTCGCGCACGAGATTTCAGCTGCTGCTGGTACTCTTCCTCACCCGACGAGTCGCCCCGGGAACGCTCATCCGCATCAGCTGATTCGTTGCCGGCGTCGCATGCATTCCCACGCGGCGCACTGCGCTGAGCCTCTCTTGCCTGCTCCTCCGCGACAGCCGCGGCCGCCGCCTCCGCTTTTGCCTTAGCTTCGGCCTTGATCTTCTCCCACTCGTCATCCGGCAGCGGTGTTGGCCTCCGTGCATTGAGTCGCGGCGCGGGCCGGCGCGGCACGCCACTCAGCTCCGCCCGCGAGACGGCTCGGGCCTCGTACGCCGCCCGATGCCGCTGCCGCTGCACTGGCGTCTCCTGTCCGGCCGCGGGCTGCACGGAAGAACCTCGAGTCGACGGGGCATCCCTTCCGCCGGCGGAGGAGGGGCGTTGCGCCGCCGCCGAACCCCTCCTTTGCCGCTCGTCGCTTCTCGGACGCGCAGGAGCCTCGGTCGAGGCGCTTGGCGCGTTGCACGCCGGGCGCGCGTGCCTTGCCGCCGCCGTCCACGCGTCTGTGCTCATCGAGGGTGCGGAGTCTTTTGCCTGCCTGCTGCCGCGCAGCGGACCATCCTCGCGGCCGGGCCCTGTCGGCCTCGACTCGCCCGACGAGTGCTGCACCAGGCGGGAACGGATGCGCGCGCACATCTGGCAGAATGGCAGCTCGTCGTCCTCGTTGAAGAAGCGGCAGCTCGGGTGCGGGCAATGCCACCCGTTGGTCGCGCACGCGCCCATTTTGACAAGTCCGTTCGTTTCTCGTTACAATTGTATTCAGTGTGAAGGACCTTCCCTGGGTCTGACATACGAGGTTCTTGTTTCTTATCACCCTGTTAGTGCCAGTGCGCGCCAGTCCCGCGCCGACGCTGGACATCGGACAAGTGGTCCACACGCTCAACAGAATGTTCAATCTCAATGTCCCACCCCTCTCTCTGCGCGCGGGCCTTCTATAGGCCCGCGGGTAGTCTCCCCCCATCCCCACAGGGCCTCCAGGACTCGCACCTCAACCTCTCACAGACCAGCGCACAGCGCCATAGGACGTATTTTCTTGTCAACAACAAGGCTGTGATCAAGCCAATAAACTTATCTGTAAACGCAGCTGACCTGTGAGGTATTCTCTTCTGCAGTGCGCGCCAGTCCCGTGCCCAGTGTTGTGCGAGGGAGCTTTGTTGTAAAATTCTCTTCTGAAGAAGAAGGTCTGTGAAGGTCGGCCCGCGGGCAGATTTATATACCCGAGGCGGTGCACCTCACTTAAGACATGTGAATCCCTCCCTCCCTGCTGGCTGGGCGAGCGGAGCGAGCGAGCGAGCGAGGGAGGGTGGTGGTGTGGGGAGGGAGGGCGGTCTGTCTGTCTGAGCAACCACACCTCCGGGCGTGTAAATAATTTCGTTTTAGAGGCCTTTATCAGTTATCAATCAATCAGTTGGATATATTGCAATAAGCAGGTATATGGATAGCCACACTAGATGGATGGAATTCTGTGGGTGGGCCATGCGGGGGTCGGGCCCTGCGGGGGGAGCAACAGTCACACTGAACTGTAATTAATCGTCGTCGTCTCTCTCTCTCTCTCTCTCTCTCTCTCTCTCTCTCTGACTCTTCTCTCTCTCTCTCTGACTCTTCTCTCTCTCTCTCTCTCTCTCGCTCTCTCTCTCTCTCTCTCTCTCTCTCTCTCTCTCTCTCTCTCTCTCTCTCTCTCTCTCTCTCTCTCTCTCTGTGTGTGTGTGTGTGTGTGTGTGTGTGTGTGTGTGTGTCTGTCGAGGGTTCTCGAGGGTTGTGTGTAGGAGGTGAAGAGCAGGCAGGCTTGGACTAGACCCAACGGGGTATGGTGTGTGTGTGAGCACTTTGGTGACTTTTGAGTCTTTTTTGTCGACCACGGCGTCTGCACGCCCCCCACCCTCAGCGGCGTCGACCGCACAAACCCGCACAACCGCACAAACCATCGCTTTACGAGAGCAAAAGTGTGCACATGTTGTTTCTGGCCGCCTTGTTTCTGGCCGGCGCCGCCACCGCCGACGTCATTGACCTCGGAGGCTGGACGTGGGCAGGGCCGTCGAACGTCACTGCGAGAGGACAGGCGGGGGTGCTTTTGGCCAAGGAGGAGTCAGACGGGGACCAGAGCAACACAGCCATCTTTGGCGCCTTTGCGCGGCCAAAGGAGTGCTCGTTGAGGACGCAAGGCTGCCTCGAGTGCTCTCTCGACGGCGGGGCAACCTGGCGGCGCGCCAAGTCGCTCCACGAGTTCAAACCCGGCGCTGGCCACTTTGTGGCCTCGGACGACCGCATCGACTGGTCGGCGGTGACCACGCAGAATGTCGGGCTTGACGCTGCGTGCGGCAGGCACGCCGCCAGCAGGGATGCGTGCGTGCACGGGCTCCGAGTGGCGTGCAGCGGAGTGTCGGCGCTCTCTCCGCCGCGCGTGGGCCTGCGCCTCCGCCTGGCAGCCGGCATGTCTGGCAAGGGGAAGCGGCGCCAGGCGGAGGTTGGCGTGGTCGTCTGGCAGATTGAGAGCGTGCCTGTCCGCGCCTCCTCCTTCCCTCTCGGCGCCTCTGAGTGCGAGTCGACGGCGGGCGGCGCGCTGGGCGTCGTCACCAGCACGACTGAGCGGGTCAGCGTCGTGATGCCGTACCTCTACCCGGGCGCAGACGGGAGGCGTGCGCTGAGCCACCTCACCGAGTGGGTCGGCTGGTACTCGCTGCTCGGCGCCAGCCGCATCCTCCTCTTCGACCAGCAGCTCTCGCCGCCGACTGGCGGGTTTGCGCGCGGCCTCGAGGCGCTCGCGGCCTCAAACAAGCGCGTGCTGCTCCTGCGAGGCTGGTGGTCGCCGCGGCTCTACATCTCGCGCAGGCGAGGAGACGCGCGCGAGACGCGTGGAGGCTGGTCTCGCCCGCGCGTGGCTGTGCCCGAGAGCCCGCGCCGCCCATTTGCAGGTACCAGGTCTTTTCCCTCAACCTCGCCCTGAGCGCGGTACGCGGCTGCGCCAGCGCGGCGAGGGCGAGCCTCTGGCTCGTGGGGTCAGTCGCAACAGTCTTTTTGCTCTCATGAGAGCATCCCTCTAGAGCCGTAGGTGTGTAGCGCCCCTCCTCCTCCAGCGCCGCCGAGAGAGAGAGAGAATTCTTGATACGAAACCACGACGACACACACCAGTCGACTCGCATCGGTTGCCTCCATGAACGGCGGAGCTATTCTCGCGCCCACACCACACCTGGCTCCAACGTGGACACGCCCATAGCTGGGGACACTACTAGGTCACGCATGGCATCACAGAAGTTTTATCTCTGGGCCCCGAAAGGCATCTCTAGCAGTGTCGTTACACATGCCCCCTCCCCTCCTGGGCGCATGCGCCTCACGTCTCGCCAGAGCATAAGCCCTTGGCGTGTGGCGAGACGAGTTTTTCGCCATCGCAGCGAGCAGCAAGCCGCCCGCCGCAAACAGCC